>NW_027498794.1:0-114909 GCF_021521415.1 Bidens hawaiensis | reverse complement strand
AGCAACGGTTGTGCTCAAGGGGGACTCATACGATGAAGCACAAGCGTACGCCAAGAAAAGGGGTGCAAGGGAGAATCGAACCTTCATTTCTTGTTCAGATCACCCAGATGTAATTGCCGGTCAAGGAACTATAGGAATGGAGATCGTGCGCCAATGTAAATTCCGAATCCATGCCATTTTTGTACCGGTTGGTGGTGGTGGCTTGATAGCTGGTATTGCGGCCTATGTGAAGAGAGTTTTACCAGAGGTGTGTGTTATGTTTGCATTAATATTATGCATTGCCTTTGTTAACAAACAGACGTACCTAGTAAAATCTCACTTATTAAAAAACTTATTGATATGGTCAGGAGAAACATTACCCTAGTTAATGAACAAGCGTATTTAGTAAAATTCCACCCATAGCCATAGCAAAACTATTGGTAGAATATGGAGTAAGAAACATTACCTTAATTAAGTTTTAACTATATGCGACAAATGACAGGTGCGGATTATTGGAGTGGAGCCTGCTGATGCAAATGCAATGGCTTTGTCATTGCACTATGGCCAACGAGTTAAGCTTGATCAAGTGGGAAGCTTTGCTGACGGTGTGGCTGTGAAAGAGGTCGGTGCCGAAACTTTTCGCTTATGCAAGGAGTTGATTGATGGAGTAGTTCTTGTCAGTCACAAAGCCATATGCGCATCCATAAAAGTTAGCTCCACTCATTCAATCACTTTAAAGACTTTTAGGTATTTTTTGAGAGTTCGGTATATCTAAGCAGTTCGTTGTGGCAAGTGAACTTTATAGAGTTATTCACCAAACGATCCAAACTTACAAAACTTAACTCTCCGCTTACAAATTTTTTTCACCAGGAGTTCACTTGCAGGAACAGCAAACTGCCTAGAAGTACAAGAACTTTCAAAAAATGCCTAGAATTACGTAGTTGAATCCTGAACTACAAATATGTCTCTCGTCGTGAAGGGCATGTATGAGGAGAATCGGAGCATTTTAGAACCTGCGGGTGCTCTTGCTCTTGCTGGTGCGGAAGCATACTGTCGGTTCTATAACCTTAAGGATGCAAATGTCATAGCCATAACTAGTGGAGCTAACATGGACTTCAATAGATTGAGATCGGCAACCGAGCTTGCAAACATTGGTGCTGTGCTAGCTACCTTCATGCCAGAGGAACCCGGAAGCATTAAACACTTCTGCAATCTTGTAAGTTAACAATCACCATCGGTTATGCTTGTCGTTTTGTGTTCGTATTTACAGTTGCATCAATTTGATGACAATCGATAATTTTCTTGGTAGATTGGACGAATAACCATCACAGAGTTTAGTTATAGATACGATTCTAACAAAAACCGAGCTCTAGTTTTGTATAGGTATGAGTAGCCTACTCAAATCTTTGCAGTTCAAGTTTATTATCTATTATGGTTATTAATTTATTATTATTTATCTTTAAGTTTGTTTGTTGGTCATTATTCCATCTATAGTTTGAATACTAAAAATTGTTGTTTATGTTTTATCGGTATCATTGTTGTTTATGTTTACCAATACAGTTTTCCAGTCCTTTTGAATTCTTTCGATGCTTATTTATTTAACTTAAACAATCTAAGTTCTTGAAATTATTAGATTCCTTAATTAAAGTATCGTCTTATGATGATAATTGATAACAGTGTTGGAGTTCATACTAAAATTGAGCTTCAAGCCATGATAGAGAGGATGAAGTCATTTCAACTAGAAACTATTGAATTCACAGACAATGACATGGTGAAAGATCATTTAAGGCATATGGTAACTAACCATTCTTTGGTTCAATGTTATGTTGCATGCTTTATGATTCTCTTCCATATCTGTAGATGACTAGCTATTATGAATCTTCAGACAGGTGGTCGGTCAGACATTGAAAACGAGCTTCTTTGCCGATTTATAATTCCAGAGAGGCCTGGGGCCTTGATGAAATTCTTGGACGTTATTAGTCCACGATGGAATCTTACCTTGTTTCATTACCGGTCACAAGTTAGTTTTTCATGAACATATGCTCATATATCAGTAACTATTAGATATAATATATTAGTTAGGATTTATTGTAAAGTTTCTCTTATAAATCAAGCAGAAAAAACATTCTTGTCGATATGATTACGATAAACTCTAACCAATATGTTCAAAGGATATCTTTTAGGGATTGTAATACTTGGGTTCCGTGTTTATAGGAAGAATCGGGTGCAAATGTATTGATTGGGATTCAAGTTCCGTCAACAGAGTTAAACGACTTTTGTGGTTGTGCAAACGACCTTGGATTCGACTATGAAATCGAAACGGACAATGAAGGTTTCAAGCTTTTGATGCGTTGAGGAATCTTAGTGATCAAATGCTCGAATCTGCCCTGATTTATACTTGTATCTTGAGGTGAGGTGTTTCAAAAAAATAACAGGCGAGACTAGTTGGAATCAAATCATTCATAAAACATATAGTTAACAAAGCGAGTTTTGTGTGAAATATATATAATTTCAAGCATGTGTATCAACCTGAATATGTTCGTGACCACTTAACGAAAAGAAAACGTACAGCAGTTCACAATTCAAAGTCAATATCCACAAGGATAAAAAAACTTCTGTCACATGTAATTTACAGGAACAAAATGTGGGCAGTCATACTTTCATGCTGAGTGCAGATGTTTAAGTTTTGAAGTTACATCATAATTTACAATTCAGCATTTTAAATAAACAGAATGTCGGTAAATACTACCCAAAAACATGCAATAGTTTACGATCTTGGAGCAGCCATTTGTTGCTTCTTTATCTGATCATCATTTTTTACCATGCTACAAGAACATAATAAACAATTTGTATGATGTGGAAGCTGACAACATAAACCCAACACGAGTGGGTCAAAGCGGTTAACTAAAAACTGTGTATGTCTTACCTAATATCATGTGGCGTGATAAAAATCCACTGGGAACCTTGTGCCAGAGCAAAATCTACAACTGTATCCAAGCTGATTTTGCGACTGACAGCATCCTGGAAATCAAACAGAAAAAAATCATTTGATTTTATTTGAAAAACCTTCTTAAAATGGAATTAAAGACTCTCAGCTTAAAAAAAAAGTAGCTACCATAAACACATCAAACTCATCCATAGCTCGAAACGGGGCTTCTGTCATCTCGTGAAGAGCTAGTGCAAAACATAGTGTCGAGAATGATCGCTCTCCTCCTTCAACCACCATAAAGATCATAATATTATTATTTTACAAAAATATATATATAAAAGTATAAAGATGTCAACCAAGTATAAGAAACCTGAGAGCCCTCTAGTGTCACGAACATTGCTACTAGATGCATCTTGAGGCATCTTAACCTAAAGTATAAGAAAATTGGGATTTCTCATGATCATTTGAATCCTATTAAAATAAATTTAAAAAAAAAAAAGTAGTTACTTGCCTCTATTGAAAGCTTCTGCTCCTCGTAACTAACTTTAATCTGACCACTGATCCCTTTTTTTCTAAGGTGACCATTGAATCTACCACAAATATTAATGTGTAAGTAGTTGTTAACTTGTTAATCAAAAAAGAGAGAATATTCTATAAAAATTGATAGACAAGGTGAAAGATCATACTGCCACGTCAGCTGACGCTTTAAAAGAGTTGCATTCCTCTGAAACTTGCTCCATCTTTTATCAAGAGCCATATGAATTGCCTGAAGTTTGTATGTAGATAACAAGAAAGTTAGAGACCCGCTTAAAATTACGTTTTACATATCAACATTATGATGGCATATAAAAGATTATACAGGGAAAATAGTAACTTACCGAAAGTTTATCTCTGAAAGCTTTGTAAGTTTCACGATGTTTTTTAATCTTACGCTCTTTCTTATCATACAGCATCCTAAGTTCATCAATAGATTCCTGGTGCCTGCGCGTAAAAATATTTTCTTGAAACGGAAAGATAAAACCTTTTCGAAAACTAAGTTCTTTAATAAATAATAATTAAGGTGCTGGTTATGACTTATGATTACACAAAAATATATTTGCAATAATTATCCAGATCTTCAAGTAAAATGAGTCGAAAGATTGTATGCATTTAACACAGGTTTTAGACAAACTTCAGCCTGTGATTAGCAAAACCGAAATCAAGCCACTTATAAGCAAATGTGTCAAAATTACAACTCTGCCCCTACATTACCTCTGACTCTCTTGCTGAAGTCTCATTTTTAGCCTTTTAAGGTTGGCTTGAAGTTGCTCAGAAGAAGTCTCATCACATCCTCCTAAGGCTTCAATCTCAATCTCGGGACATATAATAGAGGCTTTTTCGGAATTTATCTGCATTCATAATTCAAAGCATAAGATGAAAATATGAATAATATGAATTTCTATGAACATTTCGGATCCAGATTGTACTACGAAACAAGCATAATAAAGTAAACTTATATTTAATAATATGGCTGAATTTGTGGAATCAAATAGAGGGTTAAAATGGTAATTTACTGTCTATCAGCACAAATAAAAAGTTACAAACAATAATTGGGCATTTAATGTATATCCAAACCATATCTTATCAATTCAGACAGACACTAAGAAAAATATACAAAGAGTTAACATAGAACAGGCCGCACCAAGTTGTTGCATATATATAAAACGTATAATATTAAGCATTAGGTATCAAAGAAAAAGAAACAGCAGCGCATAATATAAACTTTGTCAAAGTTCAATACAGATAGGCATTTATAAGATTAAAGTGTTGATATTCAAAATACTGGTCACACACCTTTCGCTCTTTTTCATATTCCTTCAGTTGTTGTTTTGAGCTTTCAATTCCATTATAAACCTTCTCCTTCATTTGTACATCAAAATGGTGCTTTGCCTACATATAAATATGGTTACAAAATTAGCAGCTACCAAATTATGATAAGTTAGTGAAAACGTCATAGAATTATATAAGATAACCCAAGAAAAAAGTTACCGCTTCTGCATTATTTAGCTCCTCTTCAATCTGAGTTAGCTCATGTGTTGCTTTGTCAAAAGCATTAATGTCTGCTTTTGCCAATTCTGTATTGAGAAAATAGCGCGACCCCAATCATTATTATTATTTTTATCATAGAAGGTATACTCTATGTTTGAAAAGAGTAAAAAGAAGAAAACGGGAAACACACGCATATTTTTAAAAGATATATATATATAACTTACCACCCAACTCTTGAAACAAGACTTTAAATTCATTTACTTTAGCATCAGCTTCATTCAATTTCTCCTGAATCTTCTCTAGCAAAATCTCACTTTCACTTTTATCGGCTTGTATTTTCTGGATATAGTACAAATTAGGTCATTTCAAGGAATCACATAAAATGATTGTTTAGAGAAACGGAGTCAAAAAGTAGAGGTGGCAAAATACACATGTTGAATAACGGATCAAAAATTAGTTAGATTAAAACTGGTCATTTTTTGTATGAGTTAAATATGGCCAAGTTTGGTTCAGCTGAAGTTTATATGTTCTTACAAATAACTAATCTTTTGGATAAAATGTTTCAACCGGTGCGATATGTTGCCGGTTTAGCTTAATTCCTTTGATTAAAAGTACAACTCATATAAAAGTATATGAAGTGATTTTGCCACACAAAAAAAAGAGAGAGAAATGGAGATAAAAATATAAGTAGGGGTGTAGAAAACAAACTGAAATTTCATGATGGAGCTCATCAACATTAGAAACAGATGAATTCATGGCTTCCGCTTCGTAAGAGTTCTTCAAATCTTGTAGACTTAATTTTTTAGACATAAGCCACCTCTCGGCACCAGTGCGTTGTCTCTAAATGGAGAAAAAGGAATAAATTAAGACTGAACTACAACAGTATATATTAACAGATAAAGTGAAATGAAGCTATATCAGCATCATCAAGTAGAATTCCTCTTTACATGATATCTAACTCAAAGGATCCATCATTTGTGGCATATCTAATTTAACTGCTCTCATCAAAATAACTAAAAGTGGAAACTTCGACCCGCTTACCTAAAACTTAGTTTACCGGTTATACGAGTCAAATCCACCAATACTGTGTTCGCGACGCGCTGAACCCTACTCAAAAATTTCACAGCCTCTGGAGCCAGAAAACCAAATGTATCAAAGGCAAATGGTAGAAAGACATGTTGATTATCTAAACAAGCTTTCTCGTGTTTAACAACTTTGCCCGATTCAGCCTTCAACGCAGCCTGACCCACAACAAACCCACGGTCCCTGAGCCCAACAAGAGGAGACACTCCTGTAAGATCCACACAGCCGTGTTTCCCCCCTGCCCACCCGAACACAAGAATATCAGCTGGTCGTAAAGTAAACCTCCCTTCAATAGGATCCATGAGAAAGTTAACAGGGGCCTCCTTTTTAGCAGAAATCCCTGCCCGTTTAAGAACATCACACAGAACATCCCTAACCAGATCATGCCTGTATTTAAAGCCAGGCAATTCTTTGCAATGCACCGCATGGTCACCAAAAGAATCCAAACAGACCTTGCGACAAATTGGGCAAGGTTCATCCGTCGGGAACATAGGGATCATTAACCGGTACTTAAGGATAGCCCGATACTCCAAACCCGACATACGTTGGCCTAATCCTTCAACGGGGATGGCCGTTAGAAAATCCTAAGCCCGAGGAGCCCGAAGGCATTCAAACACCGCCTTTTGGCGAGGGGATAGATCAAACTTCACTTCTAAACTCTTGACGATTCCACTAAATAAGGCACTCGCCACAACATGTTGGGCTTTAGGGGGGGCGGTGTCCTTATTAGAGAACCCGCTAAGATCAAAATCTGGAAGTGAAGTACGTAACCGATCCATCGCACACCCATAATCAGAGTCCAACCCATAAATATCACAACCCCGAAGAATATGGTCTTGCAAACACCACGACTGTGCTCTCGAAGCCACAAAAGCATATGTAGATACATCCTCGGCCGAACAGAGACCCAACCCCCCATAACGGATCGGAAGTCAAGCAAACTAATTTCTAACTTAACAAAATAGTATTTATAATCTTATTTACTGCATTAACTACTAACAAATCCAAATAAAGGACAAAAAGAGATGGGCATTGAGTTTTGACACGACCAAAATCTACCCATTTAGACCCGTACTAAAAGGATTACACAATTTGACTCTATAAATAACTACTAAATTAAACATGTGATTAAGATCGTCCAGATAATTACTTTCGTGGTAGTAAATTAGTAATAATATTTGTATATCTGATATAAATGCATCTTACTTTTGCCTCTTGTAGTTCATGCTGGAAATTCTGACATTGTTCCTCAAAACTTCTTTTTTTCCCTCGAATTTGCTTTGCTTGTTCTTGCATCTGTAGTGCCTCTCTTTCATGCCTTTTAATTTGATCATCATATGAACTACAGAGACGCCCAGACCTTGCATTCTTATTAGGAGGTAGGATTGTCTGTGCCGAACCACGTGAAAACCTACAAAAACATCAATACTTCATTAAATTGAGAACTGTATTTAACTATATATTAACTGATAGTATAAACTTAAACAACATATGTTAATCGTAAACAAGTCAATAGCAAAAACAACAGCAAAAAGATGAAGTGGAAAAAATATTAATTATCTTAATCTTACATTCTATGACCCTCTAGCGTGTAAACCTCCTTCATATTTGCAACCCTTTGGTCAAAAGCAACCTTAGTTCCCATAGCATAGTCTGTTACAAGCACCTGTCTCTCAGCCCCGCACTACAAAAACACATGCAGATTTTTTGCACAAAAAGTTATCACTGACTGAATGAAAATGTAAGGTACAAAGGTCATTGGAAAAGCCAAAATAAATAACAAAATGAAAATGCATCTTTAATGTATAGAATCCTCCAGATCATTTTATTTAAAATAATATATTTGTGTAATAACATTTGAGGCACTATACTTTTCTAAATTGGAAATTGTGTGCGATGCTGGAAGAAGACTCGCTAACAATCATACAAAGAAAAAAACAGGTATGAAAAAAACTAAATCATTAAATAAAAAAGTTAATGTTTACCATATCAATTAAAACATTCAAAACTGTTGGCCTGTCAGATTGTATGACTGAAATCGTGGTTGGGTGATTTGTCTGAGGAAGCATATGATTTGGAATTTGTAACCTGCATTAAAAGTGTAATAGTCAAACACTTAAGAGCAAACTATTTAACAAATATTATTTAAACATACCTCGGTATAGAAAAATCATATATAATGATCTGAAGGTAGGGATAATTCGCTTCTCTCGCGCACGATCTCAATAGGAGAGAATCTTTATGATCTGTCACTATAAAAGCGTTAAGAAATTTGCCAAGTGCATTTTCAACAGCTATAGCCCATTTATCGCCATGAGTTAATGCCTGTGATTATAAAATGTAGCATATGTAAGTAACATATGTTTCTAGTTTTTCATTCATTAAACATATAACAGATTCTAAACTACATTCAACAGACCATAAACTTCAATGAAGCAACCTAGTGCCATTCAAAATGAGTGCTTTTTGAGCTGATTTTCACACATAGCTCTTTAGCTTCAAGAAAATACTAAGGCATACTTTTACGATGTGGGTTATCAAAATTTATTTATTTCCACATTTATAACAAAAAAGTTTCAAGATTTACGTATCAAACAAATAAATGTATTCGCCGTTTTCATACATTAACAACAGAACCACACAAACCATTTCATAAGAATCAAAATACACATAATTTTATAAGTAGCCTTTACATTTTTAAACAAGGACCAACAATAAACCCTAGTAAATCATTTATAATTAGCTTAACACCTTTCTATACAGCAGTCACTACGCAATAACCCTATTTGCAACCTCATGTTAGAACAGAATTTCCCTAAGTGCATACCAACAACTAATGCAAATTCACAAGACCTCATTCGTAGATATGTGAAAATGAGAATAAGCATAATAATTACTAACTACTGACCAAATGGGAACCTATAGGACCAATAGGAGGCTTTTTGAATTTGCGAAAATTTCTCTCAATAGCTTGAAGAAGATATGTAACTTTAGATCCTCCAAATGCTGTCACCTGTGGAAAAAAGAAACCGAAAGTATACTTAAAATACATATAACCTATAGGACCAATAGAAGGCTTTTTTAGTGAGAGTCAGGTTGGGTTACAAGTTGCAATCTTATGAGTGATAAACATAAACAAGGTGATGATCATATTCATATAAACTAAAAATATGTCAAACCTTGCTTGTCTGATTAAGTCGCAGTTCACGAATGCGATTCTGACTCTCATTGAACTTCTTCTCATAATCTCCAATCTGGAATGAAAAAAAGTTCAGTAAAAAAATATGTAACGTCTTTGCAAGTAAATCAACATAGAAATTGCAACTAAAGCAACATAGAAATAAACAGTTCCAGACATAATATATCTCAACAATTAAAACTCAAAAGAACTATAAAGATTTATATGCAAAGTCTACCAGTATACAAAATAAGATAACAAAAAACTCATGCAGCTTATCGGAGCAGTTTAATATTATATTAAAAAAAACAAGCTCAAATGTAGCACGCTTCAGTAGTCATTAACATTTGAAATCTAATCATAATGCATGCATAAGCATCCTCCAATCATTTTGTGTCATTAACAATTCAAGAAGAAGTCTTCACCAAATTAGCTCCGGTTGGCACACTATTTACATCAGGAAGAATTAGATTTACATTAAATCATATGTTTTCACTATAACTATGCTCATTTGTCATACATAGTTCCAATCAAAAAAAATATCTAGAAGATACAAGCACTGTGTACAAAAAATCGAACCAACTCAAAATAACTATGCTCAAATTTGTTATAGTAGAAAATGGATTTCATACCTCAGAATTGATTGTTCTAAGTTCATCCCTTGCAATATTTAAACTTTCAGATACCTGGTCCTCAATGCTACTCAACCTGAAGATTGACAATGAACAAAATTCAAAAGAGAACAAGCTTTTAAGCACAAGCAGATATTGTTAAGAGTGAATCACTACTAACAAAAAAAAGATCCATTAAACAAACAAGATACCTTTGAAAATCTGATTGAGCAGCATTTATCTCATCTTGAAGCACCTTCAGTTTTCTCTCCATCTCAGATTCTTCAGCCTACAGAAACCCAAAGTGAAACTATGTATACATACGGGCTATTCTTAAACAAAACCATGTAACCATCATGTTATTGGTTTTGTGCATATTCTTATAGCTTTTGCTAATTCCCAACAACCACAACATAGTAACCAAAATTTAATATAAAGGTAAGAGTCGCATATTAAACACAATCACTGCATTAAAACAAGTATGGTGCTATGCAAGGTGCAAGTTCTATTAGCCTATTAGGCCCTTATTTTATGCTTGCAGACTAAGATCATAGAGGCCAAACACATAAGTTTAATATATATATATATATATATAGGGGTGGGATCCGGTACAAATAAAATTAACATACTAAACATACAAATAACTAGAGTAATTACAGTTCTGAAAAAGAGTAATAATGTTACAAAAAATAATATAATGTAATAATAAGTATTCTAGTTCAAAAGTTATAGTGTAATAATAATTACCCTAGTGTTAATAACTACTCTAGTTATTTGTACACTTCTCACAATAAAAGTCATTTGTATTTGATTCAAACCCTATATATATATTTATATATATATATAAAAGACCTTGTTATTTTAACAGAAAATAAACAAGATCATTTGTATGCAACAAGACTTAATCGCCCAAATTGGCCCATCAATCATGCAACCACATTTTCCAGCACACATACAGTATTAACTACATAAATCAGTGATTTAATCATGTTACTGCAGATTACTTTATTAGGTTGTCTTAAATAAATCAAAGGCCCAACAATATGATTTGGCTGAAGCAAATGACCATAAAAGGGAGATATTGTGCAGTAGCTTTATTCTTTTACCAACAAATATCAACTATGGTAGCATACATAGGCCAAAGGCCCAAAACTATGTATCTCTTAAATAAATAAGGCAATTAAAGAAATTATATCTGGCAAATGAGCATTTATACATGAACAGAACACAAGTAAGCACTCACACAAGACAATTAGATAGAAGTAAAACCTGTGTGTCCTTAATTCGTTGCTCATTGACTTCACTGATTTGTTGCTCAAGTAACTTGATCCTCTTGACCATCTTACCAATGTTGTTACTTCTACGGCCATACTCTTGCTCAAGCTCGAGCCTCTCCTTTGTAGCCTAAAATCAACAATTCTATCAGTAAAAGAGCTAAAATGTTTTCAACCGAATGCGTTAGATTAAAAAAAAAACTTAAGGATTTAAAACGACCAGCAAAGTACATAATGTTGAAATTTAATCATAAAAGAACTTTGGTTTAGTATTTATCAAGTATAGCTGTCATTATTTGTATTAAATAGTTTCTGGAAGTGTAAATGTGCTTAGAATCTGTCAACTAGGTTAACACCGTTAAGCTGTTATCTTAACACCGCTAATCTGAAGCACCGCATCCCTCATACACAACGCTTCATGTTGTTTGTATGGTGTCGAACAGTTTGCAAAGCAATCAGTTCTTGTATGTATGCATGTATGTATGTATGTATGTATATACAGTTATCAATTAATACAGCATCTGGTGTGTCAAATCTTGTTCAACATCAATCCATTGCTTGAATGTGTTGCTTCCAATTTCCAACACATCAACCAAAAATCAAAATTCAGTTAATATTGCTTTTCATTTAGACAAGACTAATCCAAATAAAGGGAGCACTCTACAGATATTGTCATTCTTTTAAACGTACCTTTGAAAGTTTCTGCTCCAATTCATTCTTTCTTTGCCTTGCTTTTGAGGTACTTTCCATCAAAACAGCACTTTGAGCTTTTTTCTTATCAAGACAATCCTGCAATTCTGTCACTTTTGCCTGCCAAATAAATCAAGAGTAACAATAAATAAACCTAAATTACCAACTTAGAAATACCAGACCAGCAAATCAGCATGATATGAAGAAGCATTTGTCCACTTATAGTAATTCTTCTTGCAATAAACTTATACCCCCTTCACTAACAACCAAAATGAAGTAAAACATCTATGAACAGCCGCATACATGATACAACCTCAATGAAGTACAGAAATAGCAAGTATGTTGTACTTGTTTCTTTCTGATAGCACTTTCATCAATATAAACACGCTTACATTTTAATGCCAAACCAGTCAAACTCGTATGGTTTCAGTCACACTAGCTAGCATACTAGATTATAGAGTGCATTGCTTAATAATGTAATAAATAAATCAAAAATCATACTGAAAGTAAATGTAAACCCACTTACAATTTGCTGATCGATTCGAGCTTGACAACGAGGTATTCGTTCTTCCAGTTTTTTAATCTTTGCAAACTCTTCCTGGATTTTTTTGTCTGTACCATAGACAACTGCCCACGCACATTTTTTGGTTAATAATTGCACCTGCTGAGAAATTTCTTCAATATGCTCCATGCTTCTTATTTTCCCTTGCAACTCATTTAATTCTCTCTCTATAGGTGCTATAGATCTTTCCAACTCAACAACCTCACCATTTGCCTTGTCGAGATTGTCCTTCACACTCTTTAGTAAATCATCCACTTGACTTAAAAGTGTGGCCTTGAAAAAAAACTAAGCAATATCACAACAGAAAAGAAAAGTACATTATCAAACATTATATTCAAAATTATACACAAA
The DNA here is from genome assembly GCF_021521415.1 of Bidens hawaiensis. Taxonomy (NCBI): domain Eukaryota; kingdom Viridiplantae; phylum Streptophyta; class Magnoliopsida; order Asterales; family Asteraceae; genus Bidens; species Bidens hawaiensis. The sequence goes on along the minus strand of NW_027498794.1, from coordinate 102,224 downwards.
AAAGCAGCTGCTTGATTCAAACTTCATCAGACCTTGAACTTATCTTTGTCATTTCCTGAATGCAAAAACTCTCTGCTCTTGTCTTGAGTCATTACTACACAAGGATTCTCAACATCAATCTGCACATAAAAACGTCAAATGTCTAGAGCGCGTATGATGTGTTACATAGTTTATGCAAGTTCAAAATAAGATTACAGTAAATGTCAGATTTAGGCAAACACACACATTAAAGTGTTCCACAAGCTCACGGATGTCTTCTCTTCTGCCCGCCACTTTTTTTCCTGTTACACGTGCTATATTTAGTAATGCGATGATGACATCTAATAGCATCATGTTTCCAAACAAAAACAAAAGTATGAAATAGCAAAGTGCACTAAAAAACTAATAAACAATCTAACTAGACTAAACTACCCCAAACCCTATTGTTAATCTCAAAATTGTAATCAAATAAATACCTACCCAATTGATCATATAGCAATTAACAAGGTGCACATAATAAATAGAACGACATGCTCTTCATCCTAGACTTGTTGTCCCAATCAAAAAACATAAAATGCAATGAGAGAAAAGAAAATAAATCAAGAACCTTGATAATCTTTAAGAACACTAGTGCTTGATGATTCGGTGATTCTACGCTCTAAAATTATGAGATCTCCATATAAATCATGCTTAAAAGCATCCTCCCCCTGATTTTTTATTTCCAAGTGAACAAGGGCGTAGCTGCAAACAAACGCAGGGTATCAAAACATAGATCATTCAGGAAAAAAAACTATCCCCATGTCTAGAGTTAATAACAGATGCTATAGATAACAGCAAAATGACCAAAATAAATCAATTTGGCATGATCAACCATTACAAAACTATCACCGCTCGTTTCAAATACAAATAAATACGGGAGTGCATGAAACCTAAATAAACCGACCAGAAACTGAAAATTCCAAACCGATATAGCCGAACTAAAACAAAAACCGATAGTTTGGTTTTATGTTCTTGTAAAAACCAAACTTTCAGTTCAGTTTCGGTTTTGCGTGTAATTGTAAATTTGTAACAAAACCAAACTGAACTTAGAAATTTTCATTTTTTTTTACATTTTAAGCAATTAATATAATATATAGTTTGACCCATATAGGTTAGACAAATGTATAATAATCAAATAACTTATAGGGATGCATTCTTTCAGAATCAAAAAAAATATTGAGAACTGCGAGAACCGCAAAATGCACTTGTACATGATGCATTAAAATAAATCAAGATAATAATATTAGAGATAAAAAGTGTGAGAACCGCCTAATGCACTTGTACATAGTGATTTAAAATAAATGGATAATAATGGAGATAAAATGTGTGAGAACCTCATAATGTACTTGTACATAGTACATTAGAATAAATCCAGGTTGATAAAATGTGGTGTTCGCATAACTGTCTTATGTATCACAATCAAAGCATCATGCCGAAATGTATTAAGCAGATCTCTCAGTTCTCAACATTTATTTAGATCTCATTTGAACATCTCCCATAAACTATAAACTAACAAAATTAATTAAGCCTAAATTCATTATTTTTAGCAACTTTTTTTTCAGCCCAAAAATTTCTAGTCAAAATGATAAAACCAAATCGAAGTATCAAAAACCCTAAACCCTAAACCCAACTTAAAACCAAAACCAAACGATTTTTTAAAAACTTAAATACCGATATTTCACAAGAGATCGTACAGACCTGCAGCCAGTCTTTATAAACTCCTTCATTGTGGTTGCCCTATCTGTACTTTTTGCTCGACATCCAAACCCTATACACAACGCCGTAAGTATTGCACTCTTTCCACCTACAAAACATAAACAAATAAGATGAAACTTTTAACGTGATTAGATTATGCATGGTGGAAACCGGTACAAATAAAACTGACCTACTAAACGTACAAATAATTAGAGTAATTAATATCACTATACACTATTAAACTACAAAAAATGAACTAGAGTAATAATGATTACTCAGCTATGCAGTCGATATCGGTGCTATAGTAGTTATCGGACCTCTAGCAGAATATCGGTACCGATAATATCTGCGAAATTGACCAATATATCACTGAATTTCCCGATATCAAACTTTTAGGTCTTAATTGTCAATTTTTAGTGTTTAATGTTAGTGCTTTAAGTCTTACTCAGTTCCAACTTTCTACAATTGTTAGTGTTATGTAAGTTGCAAAAGGTTAATTTGTTAATGGTAGGAGAGTATATTGAATTGTTAGTAATAAATTGCTATATTTATAAATTCGGCATGATATTAAAATCATCAATATCCCATAATCCCACCGCAATAACCGACGTATCAATATTTTTCAGCATTAACCGCATAGATTACTCTAACTTGGTTATTGTACATTAATAATGACTCTAGTGTCATTATTACTCAAGTTCAAAAACCGTAAAGTAATAATTACTCGGTGTGAGCGTAATTACTCTAATAATAATAACAATCACTCTAGTTCAAAAGCTATAAACAATAACTTCTCTTTTGTTAGCATAACTACTCTATAATAATAATTACTCTAGTTCAAAAATAACTGTGGAGTAATAATAATTGATAACTACTCGAGTGTTAGCATAATTACACTAGTTATTTCGGAACCGACTTACTTCCGTTCTGTCCGGTAATGAAATTAACCCGATCGCCCATGTCAATCTCCATATGGCTATGACACATGAAGTTCTCCACTCTAATTTTGGTTACTATGCCTGCTCGCAAAGCTGATCCGTTAGAAACCCTAGCTTCCGTCATGTTGGTCGATTGATTGATTACGAGATGTAATTACTAACTAATATGCTCAATTGATGATTGTATGAGTACTGAATCCACTTCAATTTTGATTATTAGCGACAACAAGAAGTAGTGATTGTGTTGAGTTTAGGGGAAGAAAGGGCGGGAAAGAAAGAAGAGACGATTATGAGGAGTGTGTGTTTGAGATTGTATTGATTTGAGAATTTGGGCTTTATGTAACTGGGTTTGGGCTTATTATATTGGGAGGTGTTACTATTAATTTGGGGCTTTTTGGTGAATTTTTCGGTGATTTTTCCGGCGAAATTTTTCGGAGATTGTTTTTCAGTGACTTTTCGACGATTTTTTCGGTAAAATTTTCATAGATTTTTCCAGCGAGGTGGTGGCGGTGGGTGACAGTTGTGGTGGCGGTGGGCGGTGGAGTGGTGGTGGTTGTAGGAGATGAGTGAAGATGTAATTGGGTTTTATATAATTGGGTTTTTAAAATTAATGTAAATGGGTTTTGAGATTAAAGTAAATGGGTTTTGATATTAAAGTGTTAGACTAAAATACCCTCCTTCCTAGCCTTCTTAGGAAAATCAAATTTCTTATTTGAACCTAACTCTTAGTTCATTTATATACATTTTTAGTTGTTTCTTCACTTCGGGATTGAGAAAAAACATAACTAGCCTAATCTTGGCTCGAGATCGTATGTAGTGCTTTAAACGAACCAAAGCTCAGCTCGTTTTGAATTACGTTTCGAGCTTTGTTTTTCAAAGCTTGAGCGCGGTTAGTGAGACATTTTTTCAAGATTGAGCTCTGCTTAGGCTTGGGTTGGTTATTATTTATTACTTAATTAACTTATATACATTTTTAATAGTTTTATGTGTTGAGAAAAAAACATTAAAGAGCCTAACATTGGCTCAGGCTCATATGAAGTACCTTAAACGAGTCAAAGTTTGGTTCGAGCTCAATTGTACAATGTGAAACTACTACACAACATAGAAGCTCAAACTTGTTGAAACTTAATATTACACCAAGCTCATTAAGTAAACAAGCCTTAATGATCTTCTCATAAGAGGCTTGAGCTCGCTCTCGATAACTAAATGAGCTTATTTGAAGCTCGGGCTCAATAAAGCTCTATTCATTTCGAGTTTTTTTATCAATCCGATCTCAAGTAACTCATGAACAACTTGGCTAGTCTGCTCCCCTTGACAAATTGCAACTTCATGGACCAATACCCTTGTTAAACATTAAGGGTATGTTTGGTTGAAAGTAATGGAATGAAGAGAGAATTGAATGGGAGAAGTAATGGAATGGACTATGGAATGAAATTGATCATTACATTCATTTGTCTTGTTTGATTAACATATGTGAATAAAATGAATTATTATTATATGTTGTTTGGTATAAAAAAATATAGGAATGAAATAGAAATAATAAAAACACTCTTATCTCAAAATACTTTTTACAAAAAAAAAACCTACAATGGCGATGGTGGTGGCTGTCACACCCCGACCAATGAAGGCGGAAATGTCGAGGCGCGACATGATTGCTCATTGCACAATGACACTATAAAGTTAGAATATTTAAACAACTCATTTAAATCCATATCATCATAAATAACACAACAATTGTTCATACAAAATGCCAAATAGATAGATAAACAAATAACTTGTTCTTTTATTTTCTAATATCCTAAAGCCAAGATAATAAGTTTCTTCAAGTAATCCAATCAAGCTAACATCAAACCTGTAACATTGCATAAAATAGAGTTCGTCAACACGAAGGTTGGTGAGCAATTTTCATAGTTTTGGACAATAAGTATATAGTATGAAATCCACAACTAGTATATGAAAACAATAAATAATAGCAACAATTTAGAAAATAAAACCGTCAATAAGAATACATTGACGACAATAATGAAATCGTCAATAAGAATACATTGACGACACCTTTCTATATGGGGATACCATATATACTCGGAATTAACGTATGATCATACTTTGATGAGGCTACCCGCCTTAGCATTCAAGAGGCTACCCGCCTTAGCATTCAAGAATTTGCACATAATCATGTAAAGCATATAACACCAAATCGAGCATTTATTTAAGTAAACATATACAATACGTGTTGTGGTTTAAGACTCAAGTATAAATCATTTGAATTTGAATAAGTATGCAATGCCACCCCCAAAACGAAGGATGGAAAACGGGGGATGAAAAAGTACTCACATTAACAAGTAACTTGAAAAATAGTGTCGTGAATAATCGGAGAGATCGGTTTAACGAGCAAGACCTATATTAAACGGGTATTGTGTTAGTAGGTAGTCTTGGAAGGGTTTAAAATAAAATACATGACAAATAAAGTAAATAAATAAAGTTTAGAATTTAAAATGTAAATATTTGAGAAATTAAATAAACGAGTTTTGTAAAATAAGTTTACTCGAAACCGGGTCTCGGTATTCTATTCATTAGTTTTTTTCTTTTTTTACTCAACCTATGTTAAGTAATAATGTGGGTTAAAATGCGATATTGCAAAACCTTTGGTTATAAGAATACCAAAACGAGGTTTAAACGAGTGTTCGGGTTTGTTGGTTCGAGACTTGATAATTGACCAAGCTCACAGTTAACTTCCCAAAATAATAAATGTTATGAGATAACTCAATAAAATCAAAATAGACTTAACCATTTATGTAGTTCTATTGTGAAGAACCTTAACGTTCGTTAAGCGAGTATACGACCTTATCGGTTCAAACTTGTTATAAGATCAAGTTGGTTACCGACATGCCAAGTATGTTTAGAAATTAACTAAAATTGATTTAAAATATAATCTTGAAGAAAAATATGAGTTTTGGTGGCTAAAAACACACTTGTGTGTCTTAAGCGAGTGAACTCGGTTTAGTTCGGTTTTTGGTTCGGTCCTTGACTCAGAATAAGATCGAGGATGGTTACCACATACCCAATTACCATGGAACTTGTAAAATAACTTATAAATAATAATACTCAAGTTTTACATTCAAAAAGTTAACAATAATGCTTTTAAACAAAAGTTCGGTTTTTGGTTCGGTCCTTGACTCGGAATAAGACCGAGGATGGTTACCACATACCCAATTACCATGGAACTTGTAAAATAACTTATAAATAATAATGCTCAAGTTTTACATTCAAAAAGTTAACAATAATGCTTTTAAACAAAAGTTCGGTTTTTGGTTCGGTCCTTGACTCGGAATAAGACCGAGGATGGTTACCACATACCCAATTACCATGGAACTTGTAAAATAACTTATAAATAATAATACTCAAGTTTTACATTCAAAAAGTTAACAATAATGCTTTTAAACAAAAGTTCGGTTTTTGGTTCGGTTCTCAACTCGGGATGAAACCGAGGCTAGTCACCACATACCCAATACCATAGAACTTGACAAATATGAAAAATAAACTAAAATATGTAGAATTTAAGTAAGTATAACAAGTTATATGATTAGATTTGTTAAATATATAAACAAGGACTACAAAGTCCTCCATGTAACCTTGCCTTACTAGTCCGACATTTCAACCGGCCGAGACCGAAGAAATGAAAGACCGAAGGTAAACAAGGAGTGTATATTATATATATGTTGTAACATCAAGCTTTAAGTATTGAGAAGTTAGTTAAAATGAAAGATTAGCTTATGAAGAACAACCTTAGAATTCAAGAATTTGAGAGAGAAATGAAGAAATGAGCAAGCACAAATGAAGAAGATGGGTGTGTATATATAGGGTAAGTTGAATGGGTCTTTCATAAAGGGTATTTCATGAAAATGGGTTGATTATAGACCCAAGAAAGCACAAACTACAAATGGGTCCTTCAAGTCTCCATTTTGGTAGTTTTAGTCCCTAGAGTTCGTTTTGAGCGTTTTCGGGGAATTTTAAGAACCGAAAAGGGTGTTTTTTTTATCCAACAACTATAAAACAAATATTTAACATACAATTCATCATTTTGATAATATCGAAAGGTTCGGGATACAAAACGGGTCGGGTTTACATTAAGAATACAAGTATAAAATAACCCGAAATTGACAAATGTCACAGTAGCTCCGGCAACGAAAATGGTGGTGTTGGTGGTCAGGCGGCAGGGGTGGCGGTGGTAGAATCGGTAGTGATGGCAATTGTAGTATGGTATGGTGGTGGTGGTGGCGGTGGTCAGGCAACGACATTGGTGGCGGCGGTGATGGTCAGGCAGCGGCGGTGACAATGGTTGCGATGGTTACGACGACATTGTTGGCAACGGCGGTGACGGTGGTAAGGTGGCGGCAGCGGCGGCGGAGGTGGTGGTGGTTCTGATGGTAGTTGTGGTAGTTGTTGTTAGGTGGTGGTGTTGTTGAGAAAATAGGGTAAAGGAGAAATGGAATGAAAAAAAAATGGGTGAAAATGAATGGTTTTGATAGAATGAGATTCCATGTGTAATGGATGATTTCATTCCCTTAGGCAACTAAACATCACTTTTTTCATTTCCACGCAATGAATCATTTCATTCCTTCTGTCATTCATGTATACCAAACGCTACCTAAGCTTCTTGCCTTCTTGGTTCTTTAATGGGTTCCAAATGACCGAAAAATTGTCTGTTGGGTTTGCATGTTTAGATTTGGATGGATTAATGACAAAACAATTAAACAAACCCATATTTTTTCATCAACTAATGATTTACTAGGATAATAACCCGTGTTACGCATGATGGAAAACATATCAACAAACGATATAAAATATAAACTACGCATTCAGTCAACACAAATATTTGACATAATTTTTTTACCCTCAGATGTTACAAAATATGTTAAACTATGTCTATAACATAAAAAGAAAATACTTTATAACTAAACAATGCAATGAATAAGAAATAATATAACATAAATGAACCATTAGACCTGAAAAAATTTAACAACAAATATTAGTAAAAGATTTTGTAATATTAATTGAAAACTAAGTTTACAAATACATACCAGCTTTATACTGTATCACATTAAGTTTCCGAAAATCTCTTTGTAAACAGCTTTATTTAATTTTTTTTAAAATGTTCCTAATTGTTCTAAAGAACGTTTTTTCTTTCTTTCTTTTTGAGTGTTTTTTATAAATAATTTTCAGATATATCTATATTTTTATAGCATTTTTCATGTCATTTCTTAATAAATAAATAAATAAAACTTAAAAAACATTCGGGTTAATCAGCATTCACCGGCTCTTCTTCTTTCCTCAAGAGTAAATTAAATCATTGACAAGGTGGTTATTAATTGGAATAAATAGACTTAATCATGGAGTTAATTGCATTAATTTGAATAAATATATTTAAATGAAACAGAAACTTAAAAAGAAAGACATACATTTGACAAGGTAGTTATTAATTGAAATAAATAGACTTAATCATGGAGTTAATTGTATTAATTTGAATAAATATATTTAATTGTAGAATTAATTGAATTTAATTGGAATGCTGATTTTAATTTAGTGGATTAAAAATAATTGTTGATATGTGGAAATTATTGGTATGAAAATATGATTATATGGAATCCTATGTGGATAGGCTAGAATAAGGACATGTGGAGAGAATCATTTTACTTTAATATATTAGTAAGATTATTAGTGACAAGATAAACACATTATAGGAGGGTAGGACTTAGGAGTAAGAGTTTTGTTTAGTGTTTACCATGTTCAATCCATTGGTAGCTCAAAAAGTAAACTTAAGGCCCACGAGATATAGGGGATGTTACGGACTTACGGGTGTATGATATTGTTTATTTTACTTCCTTATGACTTATTTATAGGTTACAAAGTTGTAATTTATGACTTACACGCTCATTAAACCTAACTTTTTCAAACACCTTGTAACTTATAACCTATAAGTTATAAGCTATAAGGAGGTAAAATCATCATCATCATCATCATCGTACTCAGTATATCCCACCAATAGCAAAGCTATGGTAGGGTCTGAGGAGGGTAAGATGTAGACAGCCTTACCTCTACCCTATAAGGATAGAGAGGCTGCTTTCGGTGAGACCCCCGGCTCGATAGTAGTTTTGCATCAAGCGTTGGACATAAGGCACATAGCACTCAATCATCGGGACACCGGCTGATCGGTGCATGTACCCTTGTCTTTCGGCTATCAACGCCACTACATGATGCCTGATTAACCGTCCGTCACTTTTAACGTTATTTTCACGAGATTAGTAAAATAACGTCAAAATTAGTGCAATTTCACTTTTGCCCACCCGAGGGTTCACACATATATACATCATCATCATCGTACTCAGTACATCATATAAGGAGGTAAAATAAGTAACCTAAAAGCCCTTGTCGTTTTGTTCAAATCTGTTTTCGATTCACTCTCTTAAATTTTACATAGAGTTAGTTAATTACACACAATAATCCTAGTTTTTTGAAACGCATTTAATGTATGGTTGCCATTATCATTTGTAACATTAGATTATATCATTTTTACCATTTTGATAAAGACTATTCATATTCATGTAACTTACTCAAAAAATAATAAGAAACAATCCTCTTTGCCCACGTCCCCAACCCTACCCTTGAACGTTTTAGATCTCACTCCCATTCAACAAACAAACTCGCCCCTTGCATTGTGGTAAAGGTGATAAATAGATATGGCACGTTGAAGACATGTTGTGAGACATATGATTCGACGGAGCTTACTTTAGTAATGACGCGTACCATGAATGCCCATACGAAGTATATAGCATGTATTCATTTGGACCTCAGAATAAACAATTCAACTAAGTAAACCGTGATATTTCTAATTTAAAACAGAACAATCAATCTCCCTCTAATTTGTATCCTTCACAAAATTTTACATGACAAAATACTATCTTCCAGTCATAAAATAATTAACTTTCATAGCAATTAACAAATTGGTTTCGTGGTGTAGTTGGTTATCACGTCAGTCTAACACACTGAAGGTCTCCGGTTCGAACCCGGGCGTAGCCACTTACTTTTTGTAATTTGGCCTTTGAGATTATTTTAATAAAATTGTACTTGTCCTTTAAAAGGAATCAACAAAAATGTCCGACCTGCCGGATTCGAACCAGCGACCTAAAAGATAACAGCATTTCACGACTACAGTCCTCCGCTCTACCAACTGAGCTAAGGCCGGTTTTGTCAATGATCATAGTTAACATTCAGTTATACGAGAAACAAGTCTTTCATATGAATATACAAATCATTATGTTTTTATGATGAATCAAAAGGTCCAAAACCATAGTATATGAAGCTGGGACTCTTGTTTTTGGCTTCTTGTTAAGTTGTTATAAGTACCATTAATATGTCTGTCGCTTGTGATCATTTGTAGCTAGATTGGTTATATCTACGCAACTACGTGTACATATCGTTTTTATACGTCCTTTTTCTTTCGTCTAGTTTTCACTTATAAAATATAAGCTTTGATATATATAAATTGTGTTTTGTCCCGTGATATTAACTTAATCGTGCCACAACGCAAGAACAATAAAAAGCTTTGTTAACATCAATACATATGGCTCAAATTAAAATTAGTTTAAAAGACAACCCTCTCACTAGTCTTTTCAAATGTACTTTTATGATAATAAACTATTCGTTATGTTTTATGTAAAAACACCTAACTAAATCGAATTAAGCAGGAGCAAAAATTTTAGTTTAATTTATGTAGCATCCTTCCTAGTTCGTTTTATGCAAAAACTGATCTAAAACGAACGACATCAAGGGATAGTTTTTGAAAAAAAATCTTAATAATTGAAAGCATTAAAACAAAAGTAAAAGGCTTTAAATACGTCACGTATCAACGTTACTATGAGATAAGAATTTACATTCACTTTCAATTAAATAAGAAAAAAAATCTCTATTTCATAACAAACAACATGCAAGTAAACACACGTAATCTCTTGAACGCATGTCGCCACTTGCATAGCATAACTTGTGATACATTACAATTAATATTGCTGGTTATCAAGATATTGACAGGTTCCATAAGTTTTTTATTAAAACATATTATACGTGATCGGTTAAAATATAAAGATACAACCAAAAACAACATTGCACGACTACAAAAGGGTCAAGGTCACAAGAGACCACATAAGGAAGCTTCGTGAGTCGTTGCATATGAATAAGCCAATCTTGATTGAGACGTGGTTAGGATAGGTTCACCCAACTGCCAAACTTGTTTGTGGTTCCCATCAATGGTCCATGACTCATGACTGACAAAGGTTAGCACCTAACACCCGTACATTCCACAACAATTATACTCTTTTACTCAAAAACAGAAACATATTTATTAAATGGTCCATGCATTGCCAAGGTTAAGTTTGAACTAAACCTTTGTATATTGCTAGTTTGATTGAATACACTGAACTATTTTTTATGAGTCAGCTAAACTAACAAACTTGACTGATGATTGAACCGGATTAAATATGACTTGAGAAAACAGGCCTTATGCGGTTGCTCACCTGCACATGCGCTTAGCCGGCCTGCCGATTTGATGATTGGCATTTTATTAAACCTGAGTTACTATTTATAACTATACAATTAGTATTAGACCTTTTTATAAAGTCATAACATAGGCATTATTATATGATTTTTGTTATTTGAATTTTAGTCCATAAATTATCATTGAATGAAATTTGTAACTACATGTGTGTCACACAAGTTTGAAAAGGTCCACATCTATGGGTCCAATTTCATGTAATCGGTGGTATGAATAACACAATATTTTGTGGAAGATAAAAACATTGTGTTCATCCTAACAACAAATACGTCATAATCTTGTATAAGACAACAAACCGATTTTTAAACCAGGTCACGTATGCAAGAAGGAGTTGACATGAACAACTTCTATCTAACGTATGAAATACATATATTTTTTTATTGTTTTTTATATGCATTGTTGTATTTTAATATTTTTTATTCAATCCAACATTAGAATAACGCATATAATTACTAAAGTTTTTGACAAGTATATCCGGTTATTAAGAGTGCAAAAGAATTAAACGAATACGAGTAGAGGTTTTATTCGCATGTGTTCGTCTTACCTTAATTGATTAAATAAACATGCATGAATACATAAACAAAAATATTAGTTTTTAGAAAAATTAAGTTTTTGTGCGTTAATCATGTTGGTGATTTTGGACTTACAACCAGGATAATTCAGAGAGTCATATGATAACTTTCAGATTAAAAATTATTTCGGTGGTTTTCCGAAATACTTTAATCGGATAAAACTCTGAAGTGAGACAATAAATTAGTATGAGGAAGATGAACCAGAGAGTTTCGGTCAATTGGAAGGAACACCATGTATATCTGCAGGAGTAGTTAGATTGGGATAACTGCATAAGGCAGCTATAATTCAATTTTTAATTTTAATTAATATGCCTCCATATTAAATAGCCACGAGCTCTGCCCCTGAACCCTGCCGCCCCTAGGACCCCGCAACCGGGAGCGCTGCCCCTAGACCCACGTTCATTTGAGTCTTCGCCCATAACATCATAATAAACTAAAGCAAGCGTGCACTCCACACATCCCCAAACTTGCTGGCCAGTTAATTCAATTACACTAAAATACTAACAAATCAAACATAAATAAAAAAAACATGCATACATACATATTTTAGTAAACGTTTATTATGCATGATTTAATACCCGAAAGAGGTCCCAGAGGGTGGATCACACTAGTTCTTTTTAATAATATTAATTTATGAAAATTTATATATTTATTTATTTGTTGTTATTTTGGTTTCTAAACCAATCTGTGTATATATGTAGCACATGCAAGCCAATGATCTCTAATCCAAGTGATTAAGGTGCGACATTCAAAGATTTCATTAAAGTTGGAAGATTTTAGGTTCAAGTCTCATTAATGGCAAATTAGAGATTCCAAGTTGGTTTACGGTATTTTCTTACCTATTATGGGTCTCCTCCTACGGGTGCTCTATGGGTTGGCATTGATGGGGCGGACTAATTAATGTACAAGCTTCCCTTCAGAGACGCGCCAGCCTAGAGCCTCAGGATTCCTAACTCAAGAATTTAAATAATTGGATAAACATGTGACCCTTCAGTACTTCAATTTTTATCCGTTAGAAAAAAAAAATGTAACACATGGACGCTGACAATATATTTTACTATTTTTTTATTTATTTTAAAAGAAATTATGGACGTTAAAAACATGAGGCAAAAGCTCAAACTTTATTAAAATCGCAAATTTCAAATATTATTTAAGTGAAAGGTATATATTAATGAAAAAATCAAACTTTTATTTACTTTACTTTAACTGTCCTCTTAAAAGTTTAATAATTTGACCACATTCTCCAAACAACTTGAACAAATTCTCTTCTAATTATCATTCCAAGTAATTTTTATTTTCTTGAAGTCACTCAACACTCAACTTTTATTATGTATTTAGAAGTTGTGAAACTTTTTTAATATTACCTTTCTTAATGGAACGTATATAAATCCTAGTTACAAATTTAGTGATTACTTCTTTCAGTTTGACTAAAAATAAACAATCATGAAACTTGGCACGCCATTATTTAGCCTTTTTTTTCCTTAACTACTACCTTCTACTTCAAGTTAATATACAGTCCAGAAAAGATTATTCAAGAATTTCATTTCAATCCAACCACATAAATCTAAAGTTATTATAATAAAAATATTCATTTTCTAAATAAAAATATTATATTTAGAAAATAAAAGCATTCAAAACTGAACACACACTTGCTAGTAGTCCAGCATCCTATATATTCATGTGCATGTGAGGGCTAACATGCCTACTATCACTACTTGTCTCTACGCCTGCACTCCCATTTGTCATCTTCTTCTTCCTCCTCTTCTTTTAATACAATAAAAAACAGAGCACCCTAAAACAGAGCATCCATCAATGGCTACTAAAAGCTTCATATTATACCTAATTACAGCTTTCTCCGCCGCTGTTATATCGGCGTTCGTTATCTCCAATCACAACCGTCACAAAAACAACCTCCTCATTCACCCTCATTCCCTCAATTCCGTCACGCTCAATTCCGATGACAAAATCTGGCCGGTAAGTTGTTCAATTGCATCTTGATTTTAGAAATTGAAGCTCAATTGATGATGGGTTTGTGTTTAATTTCAGTAATTGGAGTTCAATTTCTCATTTTTATTAACGTTTGATGATGGTCTGTGTTTAATTTCAGTAGTTGGAGTTCAATATTTCATTTTTAGTAAATTTTGATGATGGTTTTGTGTTTAATTTCAGTAATTAGAGTTCAATTTCCCATTTTTTAGGAACTTTTGATGATGGGTTTGTATTTAATTTCAATAATTGGAGTTCAATTTCTCATTTTTAGTAACTCTTGATGATGGATTTGTGTGTTAATTAAGGAATTGGAGTTGAATTGGAGGATTTTGTTGGCTACTTTGATCGGATTTCTGGGCTCTGCTTTTGGAACGGTTGGCGGCGTTGGTGGCGGCGGCATTTTTGTTCCGATGCTTACTTTAATCGTCGGTTTCGACACGAAATCGGCTGCTGCTCTTTCGAAATGTATGAATTTCTGGAACCCTAATAATATTCGTAACTGAAAATCTCAAGTTTATGGGGGAATCAATGGAATGCTAATAATATATTTTTCCAAAAATGTCCACTCAAATATGAGCGGGAATTAATTTAATATGTCTCCGGATGCCGGTGCCATGGCAAATCACAAACTGCCACGTGTTCATGAGCTGATCCGAGTCCGCCTATGTATTTACAAACCCGCTCGTGTTTGTGCCGTTCCGACGGCATAAAGTGTTTGCGCCGTTCCAATGGCATAACATCGTCTTCCGATGATATTACCAAAATCTAATCCCACACCATTTCAAATGTCTGTCCGAGTAGATGTTGACCAAAAAAATTCAATGTTCGACCGTCTACGTTCAGGACGGCCGTCCGGAAATTGGCCGGACGGTTGTTGTGACCAATATTTTTTAAAGTTGACCCTTGATGGTCAAGGCCGTTGTGTGGTACTGTTCACAGGGCCATTCTGACCAATAATTTTCGAAGTTTGATTTTTTTTTTGGGGTCAAAATGGCCCGTCTGAGTGTTTTGTGGACGGGCGCTTGATTGATGGTGTGTAATCAGATTGGGGGTGGTGTAGCTATAACATAAACCACTACTAAAATGTGGACACGTAACGGTTTTTAAGTGATTTAGAACAACGGCTCGTATTTGGATGGACATTTTTGGAAGAAAAAAGCCAAGTGGGTATGCTAATGGAAACAAAAAATAAAATGAGATTTTGGGGATTTTTGCAAAATTTATTTGATTTGATTGAAGAATAATGATGTTTATGTTTGATAATTGATGAGTGTCTTTTTGTGATTTAGGTATGATAATGGGGGCATCAGCATCATCATTTTGGTACAATTTGAGAGTACCACATCCATGCAGAGAAGTACCAATACTGGATTATGATTTAGCCCTCTTGTTTCAGCCTATGCTCATGCTTGGAATCACACTTGGTGTGGCTCTTAGTGTTGTCTTTCCCTATTGGCTCATAACTGTTCTTATTATCATCCTGTTTTTAGGTAAACCCTAATTTTCCAATCATTATTCATTTCAATTATGCCTAATTTATTGATTTGAGATGGTTTTTGTAACTTTTGCTGTTGCCAATTTAAAACAACTTATTTGGGAGTGTATTTTTTTTTATTTATCATATTTTTTAGGCAAAGCCATTACAAAAAAAAAAAAAAAAAAGTTATAAAAAACACTTAGAATCTTGGAATCTGGACATAGATATTATCTTAGGAATTTGTTAAATATTGATGTTGAATAATAATTTAATAATAGTAACATTAGATGTCAAGGTGCGTTATGGCTTACATATAAACTCACTTGACAATGATACTACATCTATTTTAATGTCCAGTGGCTTACAAGTTATGAAACTTGGTTTTTTATATAACTTTGAAGTGTTAGTTAATGTACGTCGCTCTCGCTTCAAGCGACATCACGTTTGTTTGTTAGTTCAACTCTAATCATCATATTAATTTTTGACCCATAACGTCGGATTCCTATATTTTACATTTTTAACCGCCAATAAAAAAATGCTTATTTATTGATGTCACTTTTTTACCACAGGGACTTCTTCAAGGTCTTTCTTTAGGGGCATTGAGATGTGGAAGGAAGAGACAATACTAAAGGTGGAATTAAATAGTGAAAATTAAGATTATTATTACTACATATTTACAGCTACTAGCGCGTATCTATAACTTCTATTGTTGTCATGCTGCAGAAAGAAATGGCAAAACCACGAGAAACATTTGCTAATTCTCGAGGAGAACGTGAGTTTTAGAAACATTTCATGATTCACTTGTCGCGAAAATAAAAGTTAATAATTTGTTGTCTTTTTCAGTTCTAATCGACGCTTACGAGCCTTTGCTTCCAAGAGAAGAGAAAACTCCAATGGTGACTATTTACAGCTTTAGCTTACATTTTATTTTACTAATTTTTTCATAATATAGCATTAAGATTTTTTCCTATCAAAATTTACAGGAAATATTTACATTTAATTTACGCTGGAAGAAACTTATGCTCCTGGTGGCTGTATGGGCTGCATTTCTAGTCCTTCAAGTCATTAAGGTAAGTCAAGAATTTGTTGTCAATCACAATTTTTTAAATCAAATTTTGACGATAAAGATGGTAATTTATCAAGAAAAAACAAATCATAAAAATAACCATTTTTTTAATGTGTTGTATTTCTACGGTCATCTCAGAACAATTTCAAGCATATAGTCATGAGACATGACTATTTTGGCCTGTATTTACTTTTACACGCCTAAATCCCAAATGTTTTCATTCTACACAGAATAGCATTGTGTACATGAAACTATTACAAAAATAGCAATGTGCATGTAAATCTATACACAAATAACAATGTATATTTGAATCTATACGCGGCATGGTGTTGCATTGTTGCGTATCACATTAGTTTAAGTCATTATTATTAATATAAAAAGTCTTACACACGAGTAATATAAAAAGTCTTACACACGAGTGAGTAAAAGTAGATACACGACACTAAGTGATTTAGTTATGACATGAAGATAACTTATAACGCAATCAAGAAAACGATTACCTCTGTGACTTACTAATTATGTCATTTTAGCGTGTAAATTTACCAAAAGAAGCAAACTTTTTCAATCATAAAGCTCCTAAAAATGGAATATTCTTGCAATTACCAATTTACCCTAACTTTTTGGTCTATATGTGTCACGTGCAGAATGATTTGGTTGTTTGCAGCACATGGTACTGGATACTCACAGTTGCACAGGTACATGTTTTACTATTTTACTGTCATAATATCTTGCATCATCTTGTTGTATCGTACAAACATCTAATGCACGAATCCCATTTATAATCAAAATTATGAAACGTTTCCTTTGAAACGAAAATGTTATAGAGGGTGTCCTTTGGTTTGAAAGTTATCACGTTTTTTTTTGCCATTTCTACAATAAAGGACCATTTTGCCCTTTAATGAGTAAGGGCAATGCTATTCGTTAGTAGAAAGAAAACGTGACAATTTTCAAACCAAAACCAAAGGACACCCTGATGATACATAAATGACAAAATTTGTGCTTTACTCTATTTTATTCAGTTCCCAGCGACATTGGTGGTATTTGGATATGAATGTGTTAAGTTGTACAAAGAAAGCAAAAGGAGAAGAAGTTTGGGGAACACCGAGTCGGTGTGTGAGGCCACAATTAACTGGACCGTGCCAAACCTTATATTTTGTGCACTTTGTGGTATCTTGGGCGGCACCGTTGGCGGTCTTTTGGGGTCTGGTGGTGGCTTTATTCTTGGACCGTTGTTACTCGAGATAGGTGTTATACCACAGGTACATAAATTTAGAAAAAAAAATCAACATTAATATTGTACATTATCGTTATTGTTGTTTTTATTTTTTTGAAATGTTTTTTCGATAGGTGGCGAGTGCGACAGCAACGTTTGTGATGATGTTCTCTTCATCTTTGTCTGTGGTTGAGTTTTATTTACTCAAGAGGTTCCCTATCCCTTATGGTATATTCCTTGTCTTTGAAACTCGTATCAGGGTTGGTCTGTTGGGTTGGGCATGGGTCATGATTTGTTAATGTAAAAATGTATACTTTAATAATAGTGGTCAAATCGGGTCGGGTTGAAATGTTGAATCGGTAATATTCATTTGCTCGATTTTCCTTTTATTGTATTGATTTTTAATTTTGTTGATGAGAAAAGGTGATTGCCAAAGAAAATTTATGAAAACTATATTTGTAAAATGATTTTAAAGTTTTCCAAGGGTTTAAATTCATTTTCCGTCACTTTCCTGTTTCATTTTTAGTTATATGTATAAAATTTAATTCCTACGGGCAGAGGTAAGGCTGTCTACATCTTACCCTCCTCAGACCCTATCATAGCTTTGCTATTTGTGGGATTTACTGAGTACGATGATGATATAAAATTTAATTCTTTAAAATATACATACAATAGGAGAATTGTAGACGTAACACATCTTTTTTGTAAGAACCAATCTTTAAATTTGTTATAATATAACTAAATTATTGAGCTGCAATGTTTATTTGTCTCTTCTAAAATTTTTAAAAAATTATTAACACATTTTGTTTTTATATAGAATCTACACATGTGTAAGTCATGTGTAGTTTGCATTATATAAACATGACAACACATGTGCAGGTAAATTATTAAGACAAGAAAAAACATATGTACAAATTAGTTTATGATTTTTATGTACATAGCATACATATTTGTATTCAAGAAATACAAAAAATTTTTAAAAACATAAACCATTTATAAAACCTCTATACATACATATAACAAAGTATAGCGCCTTTACAAGTAAATATGTTTTGATTTTGTTGTTCGTGCAATAATCTAGCATTTTATAATAAAAGGAAAATCGATATAACACGTTTACAAGTAAATATGTCAAAATGGTCACTTTTGCACACCACATATTCAAGTAATCAATTTTTTCAAGAAACGTAACACTCGAGTACGATTGATGTAAATATTTTTGTTTCGGTTTTGCAGCATTATACCTAATGTCGGTATCGATTATGGCCGGTTTCTGGGGTCAATTCTTTGTTAGAAAACTGATTGTATTTCTCAAAAGGGCTTCAATCATTGTCTTCATTCTTTCTGCTGTCATCTTTGCTAGTGCTCTTACAATGGGTAAGTACCATTTACTAAATCCTTATTTACCCCAACTTGTACATTATGCTTACGGAGTTGTATTTTGATGCACAGGGGTTATTGGTATTTTGCAAAGCATAACAATGATCCAAAATCATGAATTCATGGGGTTTCTTGAGTTCTGTAGCAGCCAGTAAACATTTAAAATTTGTGGTACTTATTTATGTACAGAATTATTAAAAAAACATTTGTTGATGAGGTTGTTTAGGCCAATGTCCGTTGGCATATCGACCCCAACGAATGCGGTTATTGTTTCAGTTTAGTTCTTTGTCATTGGTGTGATTTGTAGTGTCGAATAAAGTTTTCGGGTTGAAGTGTTAGCTATGGTTAACACAAAAGCAACCTTCAATATTTCGTCAATTCGTTGTATTGGATTTGTTCTCTACATATAAAAAATTATATATATGTTGCAAGTTTCATGAACTTTGTTAAATGGTTCACTCACTTTGATTCGATCTATGATAAAAAGAGAATTCTTGGTTTTACTCCTGCATTTGGAGTATCCTACTTTCATTGTAAGCGAACTGGCCTAGGCACTTATTATCTATTAGCGCGTGATGGCCAAGAACGAGGCAATACTTGTGATATTTTGGATTGGTATACATTGGATATCTTACAACTAAAATGACTCTTTTTTTCCGATCCAGTCAACCTCAATATTCGTTGGTTTATTAGCTAAACGACAACCAACGCGTGAAGTCGGCTCTTGTGGATTTTCATAACCCTGTTGTGTAAAAGCCAATTGGGTATGGTTCATCAGGGAAGAGAGTTTCTCTAATCATTTTAATAACTCGATAAATTTTACATACGCTATCATCTTTAAAAAAAACTTATACCATAAAATCAATTTAAGTTGGTAACTCTCATATCTCTATATATGCATTCAAAATTTAATAATAATAATAATAATAATAATAATAATAATAACAAATTATCCATAGAATAAACGTGTGACAGATAAATAAATAACAAATGGTAGGGACAAAGTAATTTTGTTTATTTGAAAGACTGCATGAAATGTACAGAAGGATACAAGTTATGATATGATATCACAAAATAAAATGGGAGTACAAATTCAAATTGTGTTCTTCTTGCATGCTGCTTCCAAAACAAACCAAATTGTTTATACTTTGGTAATTATTATTGTTCTATTATTTTTTGTATAAAATAAATAAAATGGCGTAACAAAAATCATTATAACAATTAATTGTATTTATTTTACATAAAAATGTTTGAAAATTTTAATAAAACAAATAAAATAGTATGATTATGCAAATTTGATACATGACTAGATTGATGCATTTAAAAGTAGACAACGCTAACGATAAGTTTAAATAAAATTGTATGTGATGTAAATATACAAGCTGCGATTAAAAACAATTTTTTTTCTGAGAACACAAAATCAAATTGTATACACTATACAGAACTAAATGACAATACAGGATATGAAGATAATGCCTACCACCACTAAATATTAAAGTATGGACCATACTCTTAGAATATGTCATTATGTCTTACATCAAACAATAATCAAAATTGTTCTCAACTTCAAACAATAAATATTACATTCAAAATGGAAACAAACACCATGCTTTCCTATCCACCCCTACCAATTTTCCACTATTTTGACCAAAAGGAAGCCATTTCTTTTGATTTCCTCCTTTAGTCGACTAATCAAACAAAATCAAATGACAATACAGGCTATGAAGACAATGCCTACCACCACCAAATATTAAGCATGGCCCATTCTTTTAGAGCATGTCATTATGTCTCACATCAAATTTGTTTTCAACTTCAAACAACTTTGTTTTTTGTCTTTTTTAGTTTAAATGTAACAATGAGCATCGCATATTTGATTTTTATTTCCTTTCCTTATATAAAAATATGTAAAGATGCTTTTTTTTTTAAATTTTAATTTAAGACTAAATGTTTTAAATATGTCTTATTAAAGCAACAAGTTATAAACAGGAAGGAAAAAAGACTTTATATTTAAATCTCTAAAATTTCAAAGACTTAATATGATGAAAGTTAACCGGTTACCTTAACCTGACTTTCTAACGAATGAATGGATGGTTTGGTATTTGATAAAGTAGCGTGAAGCCGTGAATAGATGGTTCGACGTTCATTGTTCAACCAAGAGTTTTGGTTAGGTGGGGTTAATCTTTACGTTGAAAGATAGGTCGAATAGAAAAACAACCATTAAATGTAACCGTTTATAAATGGCATGCTGCCAAGTCCACAACCCGCTCATTGCTTTATACCACCCGTATACATCTTTGCTTAATGCTTTAGACAGAAATAATAAACTAATTGCAACATATTTAATAAAATAACGGCGACCCATGATTTGTTTGTCAGGGGCCTAACAAAAAATTTAGGAGGGCAAATTTTTTTGGGGTAAAAACGAAATTAGCAGGATGGAGGTGTGGCGCCTGCTTAATCATGATGGAGAGAGGAGAGAGGCAGAGAGCGACGTTTGTAATTGTATATTTATTTAAAAGTTTTGGTTTATAAAACCCTAAAAAGCTACATAATTTTTTTTTAAAGTGTAAAATGAATTTGAACTCTAAAAGACTGCATACAAAAAGAATTTAAAAAAAGGAAGTAGTGGAAAACCGGTTTGTCCCTGTGACCTTCAATCAGGGCCGTCCCTGGGGAGGGGGGGGGGGGGTGCTGGGTGGTCGATGGCCACAGGCCTGACACCTCGCTAGGCCCGAATTTTCTTTTTAAAAAAATTTATGTATTTTTATTAAAAAATAATATGTATATTTAGTGTTTAAACTCAATTACATAACCACTAGCTTGGCCTAGTGGCAAAGGGGTATTCATCTCAACCAAAATGTTATTGGTTCTAGTCTCATTTTAGACATGTTTAATCATATTTTTATACAAAAGTTTTTTACACAACCTAAATTATAACCAAGTAAGCCCATATTAAAATTAAATTGTTTAAACCCAACAAAATACTCATTTAACTTAAGGCCTAAAAAAATTTTCGCCTTCGGCCCAATTTTTTTTTTTTTTTTGCTTTCTCGGAGCCGGCCCTGACTTCAATTAACCAAATTAAAGACTTATCCACCAGACTAGCAGCTTATATTCTAATTAGGATGATTCCTTTCTAATATATAAGATGGTTCACTATATTATTTTCTATATACCAACACACTATTATTTTGAAACTCAGATGGTTCCTGAAAACCACCCATTTTATAGTTGGATCCGCCCATGCTCGTAACATGTTTTATTATATCTTTTGTGATATCGATATATGCACCTCTATGCTTGTACATGGCGTCCCATGTGGTGAACATGAATGAATGAAACTAATCAATGTTGTTAGGCACGATTTATCACGATTAGTATTCATTGTTACTACATATCATGCATTCTATTATTGTTTTTGTAGGTGTGGAGGGATTGTGATGGGCAGCCCTAGCCCCTAGGGTTGAAGATAGTTTGAATGAATTAAAGAAGACATAATCATGATTTTATGCGTCGGACAAAGTCTAAACAAGAAGATACAAACAGTTGTTTTCCGTTATCTTACTCAAAGACCATACCGAAACTACAAATTTCATATCAAAGCGACGGAAGCTTAAATCAAGGTTTGAAGTTGTCGAAGTTATTGAAAGAAAATGAGATTAAGAAAAAAAGAAATAAAGGAAAAGTTGTTTTGAACTACACGTCACCAAAGATGACAATGGGCTTCACATAATAACAAGTTTAAAATTGGGCTTAAAAGTGTTTATACTATAACGTGGGCTGGAAACTAATTGAAAGCATAAGCCCACACAAAAGCTCTATTGCAAAATATAAGGAATAATATTAAAAAAAAAGAAAGAAAACTAAGATGAGTAATCCTTTTGATTTGTAAATTTTAATGTTGACACTTTTTAATTTCTGGATTTGAGTCGAGTAATTACGTGAAACGATTATGTTACCCGATTATTGGATGATTTTTTAATCTTTAGTCTAGTATCGTTTTCTTACGACTACAGTAGAAACTCGATAAATTAATACTCGATTATTTAATAAACTCTCTAAGATAATATTTTTTGCCGGTCCCGACTCGGGGATAGGGTGCTAAATTAATAATTCGCTAAAATTATAAGATAATACATTTTTGATAATTTCTTTATACCCCATATAAAATATAAATTAATAATTCCTTATATATAGCATATTACATGAATGATTTATGAAGGTTTCTTGAAAAATGACTCAATTGTCTTTTGTTTTTTGTTGAAATCAATTTCCCCTTGAATCTCGTCTCTAATTTTCCTTAGCATGGTAAGAACTTCTGGTGTTGTTTTCTCATAGCTCAACAAGAAATTGTTCAATGTGATTGCCGCTTTAATAGCTTCGTTTCGCGAAGGGGGCTCCATTGTAGAACTTTCATCATCTTCTTCATCGATATCATCTTTATTAATTCCAATAACGATTTCAATAATTTCTTCATCAGTCAACAACTGTGGAACTACATTTTTTTCTGGGTGAGTCAGAACATTCTACTATAAATTAATAAAATATTAATTAATATATAAATTAATAATTATTAATTTATCGATTAATTAATAACTCTTTTAATTAATAAATTTTGGTAGTCCAAAGTATATTATTTTATAGAGTTTCTACTGTATATTGATTAACTGCTTTATTGATTTTTCTAACAAAATTAATGAGTTTTGATTCCATATAAGATGAACAAATAATGCTTTATGTTTGTTCGTCAATTTAAACTCGTTACAGAATCACACAATCTAATTAAAACATTCTAAACTCATTAAAGAATCACACAATGAATTTAAACCATTGATATATGGTTGGAACCATACATTGATCTTTGTTTCTTTCACACCACATGGTTCTTCAACTTTTAGTAAACTCTCACAATAGGATCTTACCAGTCTTTGTGCTTTCATTTAATTTAGTAGTCATTTAGATTTTGGACTGGTATTCTTAACACGGTCCGATCTACAGTTGAGTTATGTATCTACTGCGAACCTTTTGTTCAATCTTCGTTTGACGAATCGTCTTGTTTTCTTGTCATTTGGAATACTTTAACGATATTTAAAAAGTACAAGATTTGAATATACAAAATTACATAGTATTATCTCAAAAAAGGTTATAGTTATTTAACTTATTTTTATATTGTTTGTATATATATATATACCTCTATTTTAATCTTTTATATCTTTATTTTAAGCTTAGAGCTTTTAAACTTATGCTATAACCGTCTATATAACATAGTTTGGAATATCATACTCAAGCCTGGAACCAACATATTTCAATTTCGAAACTTCATAATTAAGCTTGGAACAAAAAACATAAAAAAAAAAATACATTGGACAGTTACCTGAAGTTAACCGAAACCGACTCATAACCAACGGTTAACCAACCATTCAGCTATGGTTATAATTTTAGTCGTCTTCCATAACCGAACCCCATTTATAGTTACGATTAAGCCCGGTAACTAATCTGAACCGACTTTTCACACCCCTACAAACTACGATTAACGGAACAACTGAATGAATCAGTTTTGAGCTATATCGAACCAAACCAACCCATCATGACCGCTAAGATGTGACAAAATAGTTTTGACAATGCTGTTTGAATTAAAAATTGAAAATCCAACTTTTTGTTAAAAATTATTTATTATTTTACTAAGTAAAAAAAAAATCCTTTTTCTTTCTCTGTTATCCTTGTTTGTGGGGCACCCATGATTTGCCGTACATAAAGATCCTGCAATCTTCATTCTTCAGCAACTTGCTGGCCAAGGAAAGGAGGACACACTCGAAATAACTGAACCAAAATCAAACAAAAATTAACCGAATTAAACGAAAATTGTTTAGCAGTTTTTTTAACTCTAGGTTAACTGAACTAAACCGAACCATTCATCTTATATTTCTGTTTTTTACGTCTCAATTCAATTTCATGTATTACATGTTTTATGCCATAGTTTCATTATTTATGTGTCCATTTTATGTATTTATAAGCAAACATTTTAGCAATAGTTTGATTTTGAATATTAACCGGACCAAACCTAAAACCGACAAACTTACCGAATAAACTGAACCGGTTACCCAAAAACCGATTGGTTATTTCGTTTGAGGTTAATAATCAAAGGGATTTGCCTTGTGACATTGGTGTCCACTCTATCCTAGCGAATGAGAGTTCGATCTCTACAATAAGGTATTAATTGGATTTAATAGGTATGGTTCAGGATCCGTTAAGAAAAAATAATTGATCTTAAATAATAAAAAACTTAAACATATTTTATTATTAAATTATTAAAAATTAAAACTTATAATTACGGCTTTAATTCCTTCCATTGTGGTAGCCTCGTAGAAGTTTCCTTGATGCTGAAACTTGAAAGTACCAAAATGGCAAATTTATTTCAGATGCACATTAAATTCGGTATTCACCAAAATGGAACCATGAGATCCTCCAACACTACGAGTATTACGCTTCTGTTTACGATTTGAAAGATCTTTCAAATTGATCGAATGTACAAGCCGAGTTAAATCGACTGGTTCGGCTAGATTATGAGTATTACGCTTCTGTTTACGATTTTGAACATGCCGTGAAGCTAAGTAGACCGAGATAAAAATAAAAAAGTAACTTTATAATACGTCTAATTTTAATAAAAATAAATTAAAATTTTTCACGAACCGTGTCTTTCTCTAAAACTCTTCAAAAGTTGCATAGAATGACAACTGGTCGACAACTTTTATTGAAATACTCTAAAAACTCATAGAAAGTAATTACCATGTATAAATGGTTACGTTACAACTTCATTATTGTATTAGAAATGGTCACCGACTTTTTTTAAACCCTACAAAATATGTAGGGGTGTTTAGGAAAACCGAAACCGAGATAAACCGATCTGAATTCTTATTTGGATATGGCACTCTAAAAAATCAAATTGTTTGGATTATTCGGATATTTGTTTAATCCGAATATATAACATGTTTTTAATGGTATTTTCCTGTTTTGTATGTTTATTTAGACTATTATTTGAACTTTGATTTCGAATAGGATCCTAAAATTTTCAAATGTGAAAAATCCGAACCGAATAATCCATTATCTGATGAACACCTTAAAAAGGGTACAAAGTATGCATCTTCGCATCCTGCTCCTCTCGTGATTTCATCTGTTACAAAAGGCCACAAGGTGGTGTTCCTGGCTCTTGCTCGTGGCATCTTCCCGCCCCTCTCGTCCCGCTCCATATTACTGCACCATTTTTGAGAGGACCACATAACTTTAAAAAAAAAAAGCTAAAAATGTTTATAATTGGATCTTTAATTATTAACATCTTATGATAATGGTCAACACACTTGCTATAAAAACAATGTGAAAACAGAGAGCACACAAAGCAGTTGTTGCAAGTTTTGGTACCAAAAATGGTAGAATTTTTGCACTTGTCTATAAAACTTTAAATTCACATTTTCACCCCCCCAACAATTAAAGAATCAATGAAAGTTTTCAAAAGCCAAAAAGAATCCGAAACTAACAAGTAATTTCCTAACATTATCTCATTTCTTCTCTTTCACGGAGCAGTTTTCTAACGTCATTTCATTTGTTTTCTCTGTATATCTCTTCTGTTTTTACTCAACTCGAGTTTGGCTTAGACTCGGCTTATTTCCTATTATTTAACTAAGTTATATATATTTATAATAATTTTAAGATATATTTTTTATTTATAATTTTGTATATAGCATAATAAATATTATTTAGTTATTGTTTTCATAACTATATATGATAATATTTATTATTATTAAACAAAAATGTATTAAATACGCAAACAAAAAAAATAAAAAAAAATTATATCAAGCATTGTCTCTTTTTGGCTCGAGTATGCAAGCTGAGGCTCAGACTCGTTTATTAAACAAGCTTAGTTTTAAACTCGAGTTCATTTAAGCTCGGCTCGGCTCGACTCGACTCGACTCGAGTTTCTTACAGGTTGATATCGAGTAAATCAATAATGACTTGCCTCGTTTCCCTTCGTAGTTAAATACACGAATGCCGACGGAAAAGTAACATGAATAAAAGATACACACCAATGAATATTAGAGTAAGGACAAAACATTATAAAAAGTAACTGTAGGTGTAATTCTTCCGTACATAATCATGGCCACCCAGTTTTCATAATATTAATTAATACTTCTTCATTTCATAAAATACACCCAAAAAGCATTTTCTTCTTTGTTGTTCTTCTTGCTGATTAAAAGAGTGTTTTTTGTGTATGATTACAAGCTTTTTTTTAGCTCCTCTGTTTTCAATTTCTGTGAGTTTACACATACATACATACATACATTTTTTTGTGTTATATTATATGACAGAACCACCATTGTGTTGTGTCTACTCAACACTACCAAGAATGACAAAATTGCCCCTGTTGTTTTTCCAACTTTTGTGTGATCTTCAACATTCATACTTACATACAACATTAATATATTATTTTTCTGTATGTGTTAATTTAGGGCATAAAAGGGTTATGATTAGGGGTGAGCATAAACCGGGTGAGACTTGTATCAGACTTGGTTATTTACAATAGGGTCTACCATTAAACTGGTCCGGGCCGGGTCTCGTGGTCTGACCATTTTCTCTCTACATAAACTGGGTAAGACCCGCGGCACCCGTGAGACCCGAACCGATCAGGCCCGATTATTTACAATAGGGTCGGGTCCGGGCCCCGAGAATACCACTAAACGGGTCGTGGTCTGGTCTCGCGGGTCTGTTTGCACACCCCTACTTTCGTGTGTTTTTTTTAGTGTTTTAAGTTGATCATGAATTTTAGAGCACAGTAAGGTTGAAGAAGACATATATAAATGACAAAAATACCCCTGCTTTATCAACTGTTGTGTGATTTACACATTCATACTTGCATATTAGATACAGATATATTTTTTTGTCTGTATGTATAAAGGATTTTGTGTGTTTTTAGTGTTTATGTTGATATTCATAAAAAGGAATCTAGGGTGGTATTTGAAAGGTGTAATCCCTTAAATTGGATAACTGTTTTGATAATGAAATTTATATTACAATCTTTTAACTGGTGTAGGTTGAAGAAGACTTAATGTGAATGACGAAAATGCCCCTGAATACGAACGCAGACGAGTCATATACGAGTCTTTCGAAGGCGAAGAAACGACAAAAACTTATGGATTTGATAGAGAGGAAAAAAAGTGGGAAACGACCTGCTCCTAAAGAGCGCGATATGACCAATATCAAGAGTTATGAGAAGGGAAGTTTAAAACGAAAGAAGTTAAATTCGCATTTTTATAAAAAGTTGTTTCAAGTTCGGAGAAAAAAAGTGAAAGTGTCAAATTTTGTAAATGACACACCTGCTGTGGGATCTTGTTTGGGTACTAGGCATAAAAAACACAGGTGATTTAGTTAATGACATATTTGTTCATGCATTAATATTTGATTATTCATGTTTTATAAAGTTGCTTTAAATTCATAGAAAAAAGGTGAACGTATGGAATGATGTTAACGACACACCTACTGCGGAATCTTGTTCGCGTAAAAAACAGAGGTGATTATGTTAATGACATATTCGTTCATACATTAATATTTAATTGTTCATGTTTTATAAAACTGTTTGTTTGTAGATTATGTTATGAACAAGGACGTGGAGCGAGTGTTCTTCAGTCTGGTACAAAAGAGAAGATTCAATCTGGTGTGTATTCTGTTTATTTAGCTCTACATTAAAACAGTTTTAATTTTTGGTGTAGTCTTTGTTAATGATGTTTCTAATTAATGTCACTTAGTGTTAATATTTACTGATGGATACAAATTGCATACGCAACAGGCAGCAGTGAGTCAGCTGATAATCAGTTTGAGGTCTCAACCGAAAAACATGATCATATTATTCCTTATGTTAACAAGCTTCTTGACCACCGGAACAGAGGTCAAAATGCTGTATTTTTTGACGGGCCGGTGAGATTTTTGGTTTATTTTTCCATTAAACGATATTAATTATTTTAAATAAATATAACATTAATTATTTGGATATCGCAGGAGCGGGTAGTTAAGGTGGTGTCTTTTGTATCATCGTTGTTGGATAATACGATGAGGCCTATTCTAATAATATCAGCTTCTTCCAGTGCTGTTTCATTGTGGGAAACCGAGTTTTCAAAATGGCCAAAGTCGGTTGTGACATACAAAGATGGTCACTATATTATCACCATTAGAGATTCAGAATTTCAAGTCGTTTTATCTTCTCTAGATGCCATTTCTGAGGTACACAATTCTTGATATTATATGAAACCGACACAAATTTATCATGTGGGAATTATATTCGTATTGCTATTTTGCAGGACTTGGAGTTGAAAATGCTTAATAATACTAAGTGGGAATTGTTAGTGATAGACGAGAGCCAATGCCCCGTATATTCAACACATTTAAACAAATTTCAGAAGCTTATGGCTGATATGAAACTGTTAACAGTTACTGGCGAGTCAGAGGTATGTTTTCTCACCTTTCTTTTATTTCAAACGGGTCAAAAGTTAAACGGGCCAACTTGGTCAAACGGGCTGATGACCAACTTAAGCCTACCTTTAGTCCACTAATTCTCAACAAATGTATGTGGGCCAATAATAATAAAAAATAGCTAAAAAGGGAAAAAGTCAAATAGGTCAAACGGGCTGAAAGCCAACTTAAGTCTGTCTTTACTCTTTAGTGCACTAATTCTCAACAAATGTATGCGGGCCAAAAAATAATATAGAAGATAGATAAAACGGGAAACAAGTCAAACTGGTCAAACAGGCTGAAAGTCAACTTGAGTCCATGTTTAGTCTTCAGTGCATTCAATCTCAACAAATGCATGCGGGTCAATCTGGCCCAGCCCGTTTTGACCTGCGGGCCTGCCCGTTTTTTACATTTGCTGATTTCAGTCAACTGTTTCAGGATATTTTGCAAAGCTACCGAAATATCCTTTCACTCGTTGACTGCAAAAATCAAAAGATACAAACTGTTGATGCTGACATGGAAATGAACGATGATATTAACACATTGAAAGAACGACTGTCGCCGTTTATAGCATTCGAGTGCACATTCAGCACCCCTGATCTTGACGAGTATTGGGTCCCGGTTCATCTTTCTTCAATGCAAATCGAAAATATTGTTCAATTCTAGCTTCAAATTTGGACACACTCTCCTCATCTTCAAGAAAATCTCCACTCCGTGATATTCTCACCCAGATTCAAAAGGTTCTCTCTCTCTCTCTCTTTTTTTTGTTTTTTTGTTTTGTTTTTTGTAATGTTTCGCATTCTGTTTGGTAGATGCTTATTCTTAATTTGTTTAATAATTATTTTTGCAGTGCTGTGATCACCCGTTTCTTGCGGACCCCACTTTGCGTAATTCTTCAAAAGAAGGTTCTTTGATTGATGATGATCCATTGGCTGCTGAAATCAATGTCAGTGGTAAATTACAAGTTCTTGACAAGCTGCTGCTAGAGATTAAACGATGCGGCTTGAGAGCACTCGTTCTGTTTCATGTAACTATATTTTTTAATTTATTTTAGTTATTACATACTCACCATACATATTTTTTTTATTTAAAGAATTTTTTTGTTGATTTGACAGTCGGCAGTCAACTCAGAGAAGATATCAACTGGGCATTTTTTGGATGACCTTGTTCATCGAAGATTTGGCGAGAATTCATATATCCATATCCCAGTGATTACTCTTAATTATGCACCTATAAAGAAAAAGGAATCATTAGAAAAGTTCAACAATGCAGAAAGTGAATGTTTCGTTTGCTTGTGTGATTACCGCGCTTGTCACTCAAGTATTAGGCTTTCACGCCTCGATGCGGTCATATTATTCAACAGCGACTGCAACCCGTCAAGTGACATAAGAGCTCTCAAGAGGATCACCATTGATCCGCATCGTGACTGGTTACATGTTTTCAGGTTCTATTCAGCATTCACAGCTGAAGAGAAAGCACTGATTTTGTCAAACCTAGGTACACCTGTTGACAGTTATTTTAGATGGAGAGCTTGCCACCGGCTGCTAGGATGGGGCGCCTCTTACTTATTTAGTAAGCTCCAAAGCTGCACCGACACCAGACATCAGTCGTTTATAGACGATGTGGTTCATGAGATGTCATTCTTGTTGAGGAACATGGGTGTCAAACCGGGCCCCGCAAAACGTTCAATCATATCGCGAGTTGTCACCCCTGTTGAAAGTATCTTGTTATATGGTGAAACTGAAAACCTTACAACAGAAAGTTTATCTATTGATGAGTACTTGATAGATAACAGACATTCTGTTTTTTGGAATAAGTTGGTCAAAGAAAGTCAACCTGGACCCGAAAAGTTATGTAACAGATTGTCTCGGAGAGTTCCAAAGTCAACCCGAAACATGATTGAAGTTGTAAATGCAACCTCTCCTTCTTTTGTAAGATCAAAGCCGAGGAGCAGAAGAAAGTTGGTTAAGAATGCGGGAAGAAAATGGGCAGGTATGATAGTTATATTTATTAATATTAAGTAACCTTTATATCATATGTTTGATCATTTTTATTGTTATTTCATACAGGGGCACATACACCTTTTGGTACTCATCAAGCATGTGAGACTGCTACACCTTCAACTGCTTTGAATCCCGGAACAAATGAAGGTCAACAAAGTCAAACCGATCAACCGCAGCCACATACTCTTGAAACAGAAATCGAAAGAATTCAAAAGGAGCGAGAGCAAATCGCGAAATCACATCAAGAAAAGGTTTTTATTTTCTTGTAGTTATATTATTATTATTATTATTATTGTTGTTGTTGTTGTTGTTATTAATGATGTTGTTTATATGCAGGAATCAATGCTTCTTGCTGAATGTGAAAAGGAGATTTCAAAGGTCCGAAAGAAGTATGCCGAGTTGATCCATGACTCGAAGACGTGTTTAACAAAAGAAGATATGGTTCTTGAAGAGTATGAGAAGCTTGTTAATGTCAATAAACTTCTTGCTGAGATTTTGTCGCAACATTGGCAGGACACTCCTATTCTAAAGAAACCACAAAAAGGTATCTAACATAATATAGCTTAATTTCTTTCAAGAACTTTATTTAATTATTGTTTTGTTTCTCTTAATTACAGAAACTAGCGCGTTTAACATTCTTACAATCCCTCCATCTGCACTAGTTCGGCCCACGAACCTGTGTTTGACCGGTGGTCCCACCACACATATCCCCGGACACAGTTTAGGTGGGTCAGGAGTGCGCTTTGCAGCCCCTCATATAAGGTCAAAGCCGTCATTGTTTGCGTCACTTCATAATCGGCCTGCCACTGGTGAACCATCGGTCAACTAACCAAACAGTTGACTTTTTCAAGTATATAGACTGATTTTGTTAGCTTGCAAGTGTCTTCTGTTAGGTGTTAAAGGTGTTTTCGGTAGCATTTTGGTAGGCACATTCAATGTATATGTTGCAAATATGCTTGCTTACAAACGTTAGGTGTTTTAGAGATAGTCAACTAAGTCAACGGTTGTTGTCGGGTGAGTTAGTTTTGTGAAGTGGCTTACTGTTATTAGCAGTTGTGTAACTCCTTTGGGACTGACTATGAATAGCCATTATGTATTCATTCAGAATTATATAATATTACTTACATTCATACAAATTGTTTTGAGTCTCTTTATTTTAGTTTTTCATCTTCTCATAACCATAATGGTATCATACAACTTGTGTATTTGTTAACTGAAATGGACTTGAATTGATCTAATGTTTATGACCCTTGTTTAACACAAGCACTTTTTGTAATAACTGAAGTTACTGCGTTAGCTGAATCGCTTAACCGAATATAGGAGTAATGCAAATCTCAAAACCGAAATATTGGTATTAATGCTTACTGGTATTCTATACTTTGAAATTAAATTCAAAATCTGAATTATGTTTTAAGTTTTTGAAACAATTATGATTTTAGGAAAATAATCAATTAGATAAAAGAGCAATACCATACTGAAACAAAAAGTCAAGCACATGATGAGAATACATAACCAAGTTATGCAGTACTTGAAAGGGTGAGAAATAACTAAACCATTAACTGAGACCGAATGGAAAACCAATAAAAACTGAACCAAAATTAACCGATAATCAGTTATCGATTTTTTTGTACCCTCGGTTAACTGAACCAAACCAATTTATATTTTCATATATTTTAGCTCTTATACCTTTATACCACAACTTCACAATATTATACCTCCATTTCTTATATTTCTAAGCAAAAAACTAGCCCAAGTTTAGTTTTTGTTATTAGCCAAAATTAGCCAAATCGAAAAACTAACCGACTAAACCAAACTGATTAACCGAAAACCGATTGGTTAATAAAATAGATTAACCGATGATCTTGGTTTCAGTCTGGGCTAATAACTGAACCGCCCCAGACCGTGCACACCCTTATTTACTTGTTGGGTTACCGGTGAATTGATGAATCTTTCTCTGGCCATAACACACGGTAAGTCAAAATGATATGAAACAATTAATAAATTGGTTCTAACAAATACTTTCTTATATTTTTAGTCTGATGTGACTGGTTTTGACAAAAATTTTGTGCTACACCACTTAATTATGTTTAAGAAAAAGACGAACTGAACTGATCAGATTGGTTGGTTGGATGATTGTTTTCACGGTTTAATGATTGTTTTTCGATGGTTGCAAAATATGTTCATACCTAGTTTCTGGTTCCTTTGTCTACACTACATTATAAACCTAAAGTTTTTGGTTCCTTTGTCTACACTAAATAGAAGAGCATAGGGAGTCCTCCCATTTTTTCTCGTATGCCACATGAAATGTTTTTCCACTTTTTTTCCAACTTTTCCCGAATAGCACGGTGTCGTCTCATTTTGAAGGAATTGCACATACCAGCGCAATCTGGCTCCAACTTCCCGATTCTCATCAAAAAGTACCTGGAATCCAGAGGACGGTGTTCCCGGTTTTTTTCGGTTGGTGCCGGCTTCTTCGCAACTCTCCACGGGATTGAACCAGTGTCATCTAATTGAGGAGTCATGGGCAAAATGAAGATGTTAGATTTTAAGTAAAATACAATATTTGTAAGATAGGGACAAACTTGTCTATTTGAAAATATGCTCCACGTGAACAAATTCTTTAAAAATAGTTACAATCTTACCCTTCAACTTTTAAATTTAAGAATTGCTATAAGTTTAGCCTCTCATATTCTTTACCCACTTATTTGACAACTTTATTTATTTTTGTGATTAAAAAAATCGAATTTATGTTGCGACCCACTTATTTTTGTCGACATGTCGATGTAAATCTTGTTTAATATTGAGGTGTGGATTACAATGTACAAGTCAATGCCGCATTAATATACAAGTCAATGAAACATATTATACAATTCTTTAAATGGGCAACTTACAGAAGTTAAAAAATATGCCCACTTTCTTATATTGAACTTGTATTCTTGGTACAAGTATTCAAAGCATCCAAAACTTTAAGTTGAAATACCTCACCCAAATCCTCTTTACCCCATCTCTACACTACCCTTTTCTTCCATCTAGAATTGTTCAAAACGCTCGCTCGAAAAAAGCTCGCTCTATATGGCTTGATGTGAAACTAAGTCGTCTCGGATTATTTCAATTTTAATATATTCTACTTTAATATGCATGTAGACTCATTATAAAAAATGTTAAGGTGGGAATATATCCATTCAGAATCCCAAATCCAAGTTCCTAATATAGGCAAGTTGTTAAAATCCAAATTCTCGTTCTTATTTCTCAAAAACTCTTGCATTATTGCTGTTGCGGGTTGGTTCGGATGCTAATGATCTTATGTTGCAATAGTACGCAAATTGCTGTTGATATGGGCTGGTTTTAAGTCTTGTCTTGTAGCATTTCAAGATATGTGTTCTTTAAACAATTATTATCTAAGCCTAATTTGTATTCCAATGTGAGTTACTAGGTGTTTTGATGCTACAAAAGAAAGATTTTAAAGTCACTGAAAAGTTGTAAGTCTATTTGTGAATCCTGGTCAAATTATATTGTCGAGAAGTCAAAGATTAAAAGGTTAACTACCGAGAGCTTATTTGTAATCATGGGCTGCGAGTTTTCTTGATCGTGCTCGTGTTGTGATACTACAAGTGGCTGACCTAGGAATTTTTTTCACAGGGGGGCAACTGGGGGCTTAACACTAATTTGGGCTTTGGTCTATTTGCGAGGGTACCTCTACAACATTTTGAAATTCAAAATTTCCCTAACAAGATATAAATATAATTCAAATTGTTTTACAAAATATGAAAAAGAAACTGTTTTGGGCAAATATTAAATTAAGTTGCAAAACAGAAGAGAAAAAAAGGGATATTACTGATCAAGCAGAAGTAAAGATTCCGTGTACGAGCTCACGTGTAATGAATAACTTCGTCCTTTAAACCCAAGACCATTGATGTCCCCCGACAAGGGTTGATAAACTACAAGTCGTGCATCTTCACCATCATCATCAGCGTCTACGCCCATCATAAGTTCACCATTCCTCCTAAACTCCAGTGGGAAACTTGGTATATGCAGTAATTCATTTGGCTCGTTTATAGTGTAAAGCCTCATAAAAGATTTTGAAACACCATTCTCCATCTTCCACACTTCATATTTCGGGGTCATTATACACCTTCTGAGCACCACAAGAGAATCACTTAGGTTAGATAAATCCAACATTAACAGATCCTGGAAGGCCAACGCATCCGGGAGGCGTATTTCTCCAAATTCTTCACTTAACAAATCAAATGAAATAATTATAATACCAGCATCACTAGTAACACCCAACCAGTAAATAAACCTGTCTACGTGAGATTGAGAGCACGGTTTAAATTCAACCAGTTTATCAGGCGGATTACAAGGCGAAATTCTCCACACCTGCCAGGTTAAACTAAAAACCTCAACCTGCCAAGTTACGCGCTTATTAATTTTAACAAGTTTAGGCTCACTAGTTGCAGGACAAACCCCAAAACCAGTAGCATACGAAAATGCTATATCACCAGGCACAACAACAGCAACTGATTTTCTGATAGACGGATTCCAAAAAACAGCCTCTCGGGAGCCATCTAACTTTCGATAAGAACCGAGCAGGCAAAACACGCCACGAGAGGTGCCAAGGACCCTTGAATTCCTAAGTCGGTTAACCGACAGGGGAACATAGGGAGAATACTTGTTTTGGGGGAAAGAATCATTATCTGCAATCGAAACGTATACATCATCAGATGACAGATTATTATTTTGATACCTTATAAGCAGATGATGCGGTTGATGACGGCAGCGGTCGGTGTAATCGGTGATGAAATCAGAGGATTCGATTAAAGACTTCCATGGCTTTGAAACGGATCGGAACTGAATCAGTGATTTTAAAGGAAGCAGTTTGATGACTTCGATTTGTATATCGAAAGGTATGTCTTCTGCCATTTTGATTGATTTTCGGGCAGGAATGAATTAAGGGTTTTCGGTGTCTAGGGGTGAAAAAGGAAAAATTCATAACTCTACGAAAGTGAATACTGTGCTGTTGGTGGTCTAAGATTAGACGTAAAACCAATCAAAACTATGTCATTTTGATTAAAAAAACTAATATTTTATTTGACTTTCTTATTCCCTAATTTCTCTTCAATAATTTTGTACTCATCTATGTGAAGAACACCACAAACAAAATGAATGAAATCAATCTTTAAAATTGCTATTACGATTGCCTTCGGAGATCTATAAGAAAATCAATTAATAGTTTTTATTTCAATTTGAATGAAATACCATGTTTACACCTTTGATAGCCACTAGTTGAAAAAAAATCTATTAGAATGCTAAACTTTTGGTTCGTAAAATTTTCAGTTCAGAATTATATCCTGTGTTCATATTTTAATTTTCAATTAGTTGTCTAAATCAAACCTAATAAATGATGGACAAAAGGTGCATAATTAAAGCTTCTTTATTTGATTAATTTGAGATGTATGAAGAATTATGTGAGCTCTCTTAAGAATTTCTTCATAGCAAACATGGAGAAACATCGGAGAGGATAATAGGTGAATAAACAAGTGCAGAATTAATGGAATAGAAATAGGAAATAATAAGAATAGCATTGATTTTCCTTATATATAATTAAAATAACGTAGTTTTGATTGGTTTTGCGTCTAAGCTTAAGACGGTTAACAGCATCGTATTCACTTTCCTCAAATTGTAAACCTAAAGTTTTTGGTTCCTTTGTCTACACTAAATAGAAGAGCATTGGGAGTGTACCCATTTTATCTCGTATGCCACATACATTGTTTTTCCATTTTTTTTCCAACTTTTCCCAAATAGCACGGTGTCGTCCCACTTTGAAGGAATTACACATAGCAACGCAATCTCGCTCCACCTTCCCGATTCCCATCAAAAAGTACCTCGAATTCAAGGGATGGTGTTCTCGGTTTTTTTGGGTTGGTGCCGGCTTCTTCACAACTCTTCACGGGATTGAACCCGTGTCATCTAATTGAGGAGTCATGGGCAAAATAAAGATGTTAGATTTTAAGTAAAATACAATATTCGTAAGATAGGGACAAACTTATCTATTAGAAAATATATATGCTCTAAGAGAACATGAGTTCTTTAAAAATAGTTACAATCTTACCCCTCAACTTCTAAATTTAAGAAATTGCTATAAGTTTAGCCTCTCATATTATTTACCCACTTATTGACAACTTCATTTATTTTTGTGATTAAAAAAATCGTATTTATGTTGCGACCCACTTATTTTTGTCGACGTGTCGATGTAAATCTTGTTTAATATTGAGGTGTGGATTATAATGTACAAGTCAATGTCGCATTAATGTACAAGTCAACGAAACATATTATACAATTCTTTAAATGGACAACATACAGAAGTTAAAAAAGTATGCCTGCTTTCTTATATTGATCTTGGTACAAGTATTCAAAGCATCCAAAACTTAAAGTTGACATACCTCACCCAAATCCTCTTTACCCCATCTCTACACTACCCTTTTCTTCCGTCTAGAATTGTTCAAAAAGCTCACTCGATATGGCTTGATGTGAAACTAAGTCGTCTCAGATTATTTCACTTTTTAACATATTCTATTTTTATATGCATATAGTATATTATAAAAAATGTTAAGGTGGGAATATATCCATTCAGAATCCCAAATCCAAGTTCCTAATATAGGCAAGTTGTTAAATTCCAAATTCTCGTTCTTATTTCTCAAAAGTCCTGCATTTTTGTTGTTGCGGGTTGGTTCGGATGCTAATGATCTTAGTTTGCAACGGTATGCAAATTGCTTTTGATATGGGGAGGTTTTAAGTCTTGTCTTGCAGCATTTCAAGATATGTGTTCTTTAAACAGTTATTATCTAAACCTAATTTGTATTCCAATGTGACTTACTACTAGGGGTGGCAAATGTGACCCATTGGGTCGAATGGGTTGTAATAAAACGTATATAATGGGTCAGAATGGGTCAAACTAAAAAAATGATTGAAACGTGTCAAAACGGGTTAACATGTCTTAAGGGTTTTTTTTTTTTTTTGGAATGAGAAAAACGGAGAAAACTTTTTAGTTTTTGATTTATATTTCGAGATATGATTTTTTAATTATTTATTTGAATATTTTAGTGAGGGTTTATGAAATCTCAACCCATTTAGACCCTTTTCAAAAACCTCTCATCAAAAGTTCAAAAATAATAATTAAAAAATCATAACTCGAAATATAAATCAAAAACTAAAAAAGTAAAAAAAAACTAAAAAGTTTCCTCCGTTTTTCTCATTCCATAAAAAGAAAAAAAAAACTCTAGAAATGCCAACCTGTTTTGACCCGTTTAAATCTTTTTCTTTTTTTAGTTTGGCCCATTCTAACCCATTATATACATTTTATTACAACTCATGCTAACCCATTCTTTTTTTAGTTTCGGCGCAGCTTGTTGCCCGCTTGCCTTCTGTTTCGATGTAATCATAGGTGTTTTGATGCTACAAAAGACAGATTTTAAAGTCACTTAAAAGTTGTAAGGTTATTTGTGAATCTTGGTCATAAATTATATTGTCGAGAAGTCAAAGATCAGCAAGTAAAGGTTAACTACCGAGAACTTATTTGTAATAATAGGCTGCGAGTTTTCTAGATTGTGACGGGGGCTTAACACTGAACCCCCCCCCCCCCCCCCCTATTACCTAGTAGGCCGTCTTGAACTTGGGTCCACAAAAATTGAACTTATGTAGATTGGGTAAGCACGCTGGGCTTTGGTCTATTTGCGAGGATACCTCTACAACATTTTGACATTCAAAATTTCCTTAACAAGATATAAATAAACTTCAAAATGTTTTACAAAATATGAAACAAAACTATTTTGGGCAACTATTAAATTAAGTTGCAAAACAGAAGAGAAAAAAAGGGATATTACTGATCAAGCAGAAGTAAAGATTCCGTGTACGAGCTCACGTGTAATGAATAACTTCGTCCTTTAAACCCAAGACCATTGATGTCCCCCGACAAGGGTTGATAAACTACAAGTCGTGCATCTTCACCATCATCATCAGCGTCTACGCCCATCATAAGTTCACCATTCCTCCTAAACTCCAGTGGGAAACTTGGTATATGCAGTAATTCATTTGGCTCGTTTATAGTGAAAAGCCTCATAAAAGATTTTGAAACACCATTCTCCATCTTCCACACTTCATATTTCGGGGTCATCATACACCTTCTGAGCACCACAAGAGAATCACTTAGGTTAGATAAATCCAACATTAACAGATCCTGGAAGGCCAACGCATCCGGGAGGCGTATTTCTCCAAATTCTTCACTTAACAAATCAAATGAAATAATTATAATACCAGCATCACTAGTAACACCCAACCAGTAAATAAACCTGTCTACGTGAGATTGGGAGCACGGTTTAAATTCAACCAGTTTATCAGGCGGATTACAAGGCGAAATTCTCCACACCTGCCAGGTTAAACTAAAAACCTCAACCTGCCAAGTTACGCGCTTATTAATTTTTACAAGTTTAGGCTCACTAGTTGCAGGACATGCCACACCCCAACCTACGGCGGAATATGCAGGGCGCGACATAATTGTATCATAGCTCAAAAGACACTAAGATAAATACACGTGTCAATATCTAAATTATTCATTTTATATTATTCAAGTACGCAAAAGCACAAACATTGTCTCATGGAAATAAACATTACAATTAAATAAAAAGAAATAAATAAGTCTTTAATTCATCATTCAACCTATGGTCAACTATTCCTTAGCTTGTTTATTCATCCCAAAAAGCTACATGCGCCATAAATCAGATCTTAACAACTTCGTATAGGGCAATTGAGTTAGGGTTTAGTGTCGCAAGATTGAGAGAAAGGTGTGAGCTAGTTTAATTGAATTCTAGACGTGTATTTATAGTGTTTTAGAGCCTAGGTTAGCCGCGATTTATTTTTGGTTAATTAGCTGTCATTCGTGAGTCGTTTTCCAAGTTTAAGTTGTCGGGGTAATCGAAATTGGGTGGAGAATCATTTTCGTATAACCAATTCCGCGATTGGGGCCGAAAAACGCGAGTTGCCATAGGTGGGGGGAGTGTCGGCCGTGAGCTTGTATGGAGGAGGAGGAAGAAGTTTTTTTTTTTGAATAATATTTGCGGATTAGTCCGTGGTCAATAGAGTTGGGTATACATTTGGTTAAAGTTAGTTAGGGGGTGTTTTTGTATATTATATGTAGTTGTTATCAAATAAATAAACAAATAAAAAAATGGGTCGGGTTTTAAGGTGCGAATTTTAACGAATGTTATAGTATTCACAACTTTTTGAAAATTTTGTCCCGAAATTAGAATACAAGAAGAAAGATAATTAAAATAAGAATAAACCAATATACAAAATCATTTCCGTAATGAAAGAAGAAGAAAGAAAGAAAAATAAAGAAATAAATAAAATAAAAATAAAACAACACAGATGCTCGAGTGACCCGAAAAACGCTACAAATGGGTAATATGACAAGTCCACTTATATATAGGATGTACCAGCGACGTATCCACCATGACCTTGTCATATTATATTATTTGTACCATTGTCCTATAGTCCCTCGGTTCTAAGTTGTTCGCACACCAACGTACCAACCATGACTTCCATACGAGGGTTTCGGTAATTATTCGTGCACTCATAATTACTTATTTCGTCGCATGGTCCGCATGTTTCGTTCCGTTGGGTGGGTTAAAAATCATACATACACGTTTAAGAAAAATATTTTTTATTATTATTATGTGTGTATATATATATATATATATATATATATATATATATATATGAAAACCAAGATAAAATTCAGAATAAAGGCGAACAAAAGTTAACGACCATTGAAAAATAAAGAAAACCCTTGAAGTCAAATATCAAGATAACTAGTGCAACACCAAAACGATTGAACAAGCTTAAATATCAAAATTCTTAGAGTTAATGAATATCGAGATAGAATGTTTGAAAGACGTAACAAGTTGTCGGGTATTAAAAACCAAAAATAAACTCTTTTTATAGTAAATGAAAATAATCATCACAATAGTTAAGTCGAATATACGAAACATTGGGAGTCACGAGAGGCTAAAAATTGGGTAAACATATGATAACCATAAGGAACTAACAAAATTAGAGAAATAATGACGCAAAGTTGTTGGTTGTGATATTCTCGAGGAAGTTTAGCCGTTACGAGGAGGGTGTAAGTTTGTGGCGCTCATATTGAGATAATGATAAATCGTAATTGAGAATATAAAATCAATAAAATAAAAATGAATGCATAGGGCTCCTATTAGATAGCTATGCCTTAACCAAGCACACAGCCCCGGTTCGAATGTGACCGATCATAGGCAGCCCAAATTACGGTTCCTATAAGATTACCAGGTACATAACCATGCACATGGTCCCGGTTTCCACTAACGATTACGTTTGAGGTCCCCGGTCATAGGCCGTTAAATTGAGTTGATCATGAGCAAACAATTATAATTCTAAAGATAGATACAAGCAATGCGTGTCGTGCTTTGTGAGGAGAGTAAGTGAAGATGGATATATTAAATGTAAACACAATTTCATTAATAATGTTGAAAATTTGAGTACAATGAGACATTAATAAAAAGAGAAAAAAAGAAAAAAAAAGTAATAAATGCGAACGGATAAAAAATGTTGCTTGCAGCGTTTGTCTTTTTGGGGTAGGTAGGTCTTTGGGCATAAGGACTAGTGTGAAGTGGTACCATGATTCCTAAGTTGCAATTCATTGGCGTTGGTGTAGTACACACGTCCTTGCATGCCCCGATTGGCTTGATTCGTTTGGGTTTGCTCGGCTTGGTTTAGTTGAGGTCGAATAGCTTGGATGGGTTTGGCTTGCATTAGTTGGGCTTGGCCGGCTAGATCGGCGTATTGTTGGAAAGTTTGGGCTTGATATATTTGGAGTTGATTGGTTGGGCTTGGGTAGGTTTGAATTTGATAAACGAGTTTTGGACATGTGTTGCAAAGATGGTTTGGGCTACCGCAATGATAGCAGGCTCGTATAGTTGGGAGAGATGGAGCATAAGGTAGGGTATATGGTTGGGAAAATGATTGAGTGATGGGTTGGGGAATAGGGGAGTTGAGTTGCGTGTTCATAGGCTCTCGACAATATTGGGTGAGATGGCCGAATCGGTGGCAATTGGTACATACTTGGCAAGTGGATTGGGCTAGATGGTGACGTTGGCAAGTGTTGCAATATGGGTGTGGGCCGGTGTATGGTTTCTTAGTTGGAGGGGCTTGTTGGGTTTGTGATTGGGCCAAGACATAGTTTTGTGAGTTGGGCTTTCGTTTGTTATTGTGGTAATGAGATGAGTTATGGTTGTGGTTGTGTTTTGAGGATTCGGGCTTTGAGGATCGGCTTGGACTCTTTAGCGGGCTCGGATGCAGGCTTATAATTGGGCTTCTTGGAACTCTTCCGCGTCAAGGTCCCGGCCTTAACGTGGTTTTCAATGAGGGTACCAACTAGGGTAATGGCATCATGAAGTTCCTTCGGGTCACGACTAAGGACGGAATCTTGGATTTGCATCGACAAACCCGTGATGTACTTATCAATGGCACACTCCAAAGGAGTAACCATATGTAGGATAAGGATGCTCAATTAGTGGAACCGATCGTTGTAAGCGGTATTATCACCTCCCTCTTGCTTCAAATTTCAGAACTCTTCTTCCAATTTCCGGAGTTGATACTTCGGGCAGAACTGGTCTAGCATGAGCTTCTTGAGGTCATCCCATGGCAAGGCCATGGCAACCCCAGCCCCAAGGTCTCTCTTTTTGCTATTCCACCAAGTAAGGGCACTAGATTTGAAAACACTTGATGCATACGTGGTCTTCTTGTCATCCGGACATGCACAGTGGAGAAACACGCTTTCCATGTGCTCGAACCATTAAATAAGGGTTGTAGCACCCTCAGTCCCCAAGCAATCGGTTGGGTTAGCATTGGTGAATTTTTTGATAGAGAAAACATTAGGGTTCACGGAAGCATTAGTGGCATTCACGTTTGGAGTTGAGAGAAGACTATTGGGAGGGCTTCCACGATTCCTTTCGTAGTGCGAGACGACATGCGAAGACCACAGTTGCCGACGCGGCGTTTACGGTTAATGAGGTTTGAAGACATACTGCAAGGATAAAATGTGTAAATTATGTAAATTTTATGAGACTCGGGTAGATATTGTAAATTTATAAGTTTGTGTAAATTGATGCTTGTGAATTATATTTAACAATTTGAGATTGAGTTTGTGGTTGAGGTTGAGAATGATGTCATTTATGAGGCTTGATTTTATACGTGTTTACGTTTATGAGGAATAAATAAATAAATAAATATAACA
The DNA here is from genome assembly GCF_021521415.1 of Bidens hawaiensis. Lineage (NCBI taxonomy): Eukaryota > Viridiplantae > Streptophyta > Magnoliopsida > Asterales > Asteraceae > Bidens > Bidens hawaiensis. The sequence goes on along the minus strand of NW_027498794.1, from coordinate 58,452 downwards.
TAACTTAAAATTGAAATAAAAATTCTCATTTGTTGGTTAGGATTTCATGAACCACCATGGTGCCTTCCAACAAAATAAATAAATTAATGTAACATAATTTAAAATTGAAATATAAAGTTTCATTTTGTTGGTTAGGATTTCATGAACCACCATGGTTCCTTCCAACGAAATGAAAATATCGAAAACCAAATGAAATTGTTGAAATATTCATGTATTAATTTCACAAAATCGTTGAAAATTGAGTTGTGAGGGGTGTTGAGATAGGTGGTTGAAGTACTTCGGGAACCACCCCGTATTTGTGTACTTCACCCAACTAACTAAAACACGATACAGAAAACCAAGTTTAGCCATGTATCACCGTGAATTCGGTTATAAATGAAGGATGTGATCGTCATATGACCACAATTGATACAATGAGGGTAGTAGATTCGTGAACGTTTGGTGTGACACGTGATGTAACACAAAGTGTACATCTTATTACACCAAATTTTCCTCATATTTTAGCCGAACTCCATGCAAATTCATTGTTTTTTGTACTTATTTGAGTTATTTGTGAATTTGTAGGTCCGGGCGCCCGCCCGACGAAGAAAACAAGAAAAGAGGGCGTTTCGTAGACAAAACCAGCAATCTGTCGACCTCGCACGATCGTGCAAGATCTTGCACGACCGTGCTTCCCGGAGATGCAAGCTAGTGCCGCAAAATTCAAAAGTGCACGACCGTGCATGGTTGTGCGGATGCCCGTGCATGACCTGCACGGCCGTGCGGGCCCGTTCCGGTGACCGTGCCAGAACAGAAAAATCTGCCCTTTTGGTCAGACTAAAGCAGGGTGTTGACTTTCCACTTATATGCACGACCGTGCGGGCCCGTGCACCTCCCCGTGCCAGACGTCCAGAATGCATAAATACACCTCCATTATCATCATTTGAAGTGTGGAACCTTAGGGGAATTCTCTAATTGCTGAAAAATCATTGTGTGTTTGCTAAAGAGAATTCAAGGTTTCCATCTTGTATGATCATCCTTGCAAGTAGCATTTATCTTAGTTTGCAATTTCTTGTTCCTAACAATGTTTTGTAAGACTATTTTGATTTTGTTTGTTGTATCAAGCCTTATGGGCTAATACCTTTACTACTTAGATTATGTTGAAACTTCTACTTATGTGATATTTTATCCATGCATGATTTTGGCAAGTTGGTGTTCTTCAAGTTTATGACATGTTCTTGAATAGAGTTTGATGGTTGAATGCTTGTTTTAATTCCTAGTCTTGTTAGTTTGATAGATGTTTAACCATAATATGTTGGAAAACTATGTGTTGAGCATTTGTTTATGAACTTAGTTTGTGTATGCATACTTTGTTTATATCATTAAGTTAGAAATGACTAGTGGAAATTAACTTGGTTATGAATTTTAACAAGCATGAAACCTATCACTTGATATTGGAAAATTGTATGGTGATAATATGGTTCTTTGAGTTGGTTAATATTTGCTAGGGATTAAGGCCATAATTCTTGGTTCATATTTTGCTAATTAAAAGTTTCATGTGTTTAACTAGTATTCTTGAACTTGTCTATTTTACATGATTTTAGGTGGTTAGTTTGTTGTTTTCATTCTAGCTTTCCTTTGATTATGAGATTAGGTAGTTTTGACAAACTTACTAATCTACAGTTATTAACTTGTTGAAAACCCATCATGTTGTTTTGTTGCTAGTATTAGGTTGCCTTGATTGGAATTTGATGTTGGTGCTTAATACATGATGTTTGTCATTATCGTTGTTATTTTGCCACTAAGTTTAAGTGGATGCATAGTCTAAGTACTTTTGTTTGGATTGATTGTTAGTTGTATTTTATTTGCTTTGTTATTGTTGTATGCTAGTTTAGTTACTTGAAAAAATTATTTGGATTGTTTGTTTGGTTAAATTAATTACAAAGATTTAGTATCAAAAGTTAGCCGTGTCCATGGATTGACACTCGGTTCTTACCGATACTTTGCTACAAACGATAGGTACACTTGCCTTTCGTGTGTGGTTTAGTTGTTGGTGAAAACCATTTTTAAAACCCGATTTGTGTGAAACTTTTATTTAATTTATATATATATATATATATATATATATATATATATATATATATATATATATATATATATATATATATATATATATATATATATATATATTCGCACACGTCAATACGCTTTCGCTTAACAAGTTCCACACTCACACCTCACCCTCCAGGAAGGCAACCAGGTCTCACGGCTGATTGACATTTGTACGCATTGCACTTCCTTAGGCTCGCAAGCCTTGGTGTCAAGGGATCGGTGTACAGGTGTGTCCCCCCTTACAGTTACTACCTATCTGTTACACGAATCATCCTCAAGGAGAGGGGAGGTAAAAGGTGGGATTTCTTAAGGAATTTCCCGATTTAAAAATCATCATGAAGTTTTGAAAGATGATTTTGAGACATAGCCTCGGAATAAGTGTGGGCTTTCGTGTACAATTGTATATGATAAACAATTTAAATAAATTAAGCTATGTACAAAAATTTAAACAAGTAGGGTGCACATGTATAGGAACACGTATAGGGACCCTAAGCATGCTACTAGGCTATTACGTCTAACCACCTATCTTATAGCCTTCGGCTCTGATACCAATCGTCACATCCTAACCTACAGTGGAATATGCCGGGGCGCGACATAATTGTATCATAGCTCAAAAGACACTAAGGTAAATACATGTGTCAATATCTAAATTATTCATTTCATATTATTCAAGTACGCAAAAGCACAAGCATTGTCTCATGGAAATAAACATTACAATTAAATAAAAAGAAATAAATAAGTCTTTAATTCATTATGCAACCTAAGGTCAACTATTCCTTAGCTTGTTTCTTCATCCCAAAAAGCTACCTGCGTCATGCGTGAAAATACATAGTTTGTCAACATAAAGTTGAGCAAGTAATCACGGTTTTTGAATACACATAATATTAAAAATGACCATTCCTTGCGTAAATATGAAATAATACAACTAGCATAACAATAATATAAAAGTTGCCTTTTCACTCGAATCCCATGGATAACGAGCTACTCCGACGGCGTATGATCATACTAATGAGGATGAGGATGAGATACCAACCATCAAAACATAAAATAAACACACAGTCACATTTGCACGTATAACTAATTGAACAATATCACATAACGCAAATAATGGAATTGTAGTGAAAAATGATTAACGCATAACGCCCCCAATATGTAAAACGGTAAAATGGGGGATGTGAATTACTTACCTTATATGTGGATTAAATGAGGATGAGATAGTAATAAAAGTGAGAATGAACACGTTCAAGCCTTCGAGATACATCAACAAGAATGCCCAAATTGTTTAACAATAGTATTAAATGAGGAAAATAATTAATAACAAATTGAGGTTTCATGAGATATTATTAGTTTCAACATCATTATTGATTTTAGTCGGTTTGAAATATTTGAGAGTCGTTTAGGGTTTAGATGCATTAATTGTTGTTATGTATTATTTAATATTATCATTACTATTATTATTAATATTAATATTATTATTATTGTCATATTTATTATTATTATTATTATAAATTTTGGTGGATTATTGAATGATGACAAATATTATGTATAGTCGTGTATATTAATGAAAAGTTAAACAAAATACATATAGTGAACTTATATATAAAAATATATAGTTGGTTTAGAAGGAATCATATTTTATATATCTTGTGAACTCGTATATTATATATATGCGTATATGTTATCAATAAATGAAGGTTCACGATAAGAAACATTAGACTTTGGGGTTCGGTTTCGTTAAAATATTGTTTATTTATTGTTATACATATCGAATATTGATTTATTATTATTATTATTATTTTTATAAATTTTGGTGGAATATTGAATGATGACAAATATTATGTATAGTCGTGTATATTAACGAAAAGGTTATACATATAGTGAACTTATATATAAAAATATATAGTTAATTTAGAAGGAATCATATTTTATATATCTTGTGAACTCATATATTATATATATACGTATATGTTATCAATAAATCAATAAATGAAGGTTCACGATAAGAAACATGAGACTTTGGGGTTCGGTTTGATTAAAATATTGTTTATTTATTGTTATACATATCAAATATTGATTTAAAAGCCTCAAATAATAAATAACAAAAAAAACGGGTCTAGGGGGTTCGAACCCGCGACCTGGACCGTTCAGAGTCTTAAGCATTTATGCACCAGCCATCAGGCTAGTGCTTCAACTTGTGATTTTGAGTAGGTCCAAAAACATAAATGCAAAAATATAATTCATCCCCAAACCAACCATAAACCCTAGTTCTTAAATCCGATCATTCTATTGTTGTTTGATTAAATTAAGTTAGGGTTAATGTTCAGCAGACATAAACGATTGTTAACCATAATTCAATTACCAGGATCGGTGGTGAAACAGGGGAGAACGACGAACGGACTCCGCGGCCTGCAGATCTTAACAACTTCGTATAGGGCAATTGAGTTAAGGTTTAGTGTCGCAAGATTGAGAGAAAGGTGTGAGCGAGTTTAATTGAATTCTAGACGTGTATTTATAGTGTTTTAGAGCCTAGGTTGGGACATTCGTCAATTTCGGGTCTTGTTTGTATTCGTTTTTGTATTTGTTTATTATGTAAACCGACCCGATTTGTAAACCGAAACTTATGTTATAATCAAAATGATGGATTTATGTTACAATATTGTTTCACACTTGTTGGGTCTTGAAAACATCCTACCTTTATTTTTATTTTTATTTATTTATTTATTTATTTTTATTATTTTTTTTTGTTGTTTTGTGTTTTTGTCTTGATCCATTTTGCATGAAAACTCTTGTGTCTCACATCCATATTTGACCACCAACATTACCCTATATACACACCACTTTCCTCTTCATTTTCCCTTGCTACAACTCCAAAAAAAAAAACTCTCTCAAACATCAAAGATTCAAGGTTATCTTCTTAAGTGTTCTTGAAGGTTTTTAGTCTTTCATCTTAATTAGTTTATGTAGCCTTATTAATACTTGTTTATGGTTGTGCAACATATATATAATATACACCCCTTGTTTACCTTTGGTAGTTACTTCTCCGATTCCGGTCGGTAAGGTTTCGGACCTTATAAGGCAAGGCTTCATGGAGGACTTCGTGTCCTTGATATATATACATCTATATAACTTGTTCATACATATTAATCTTGCTTATTTTAGTTTGTTGGTCATGTTTACAAGTTTCATGGTTATGGGTTTTTAAGAGTCTATGCTTCGGTTTAACCGTAAATAGCTCTAAACCGTAAACCGAACTTTGTTACTAGTTTTGTTAAATAATTGTTTAAACATACTTATTGTTAGATCTAAGTTTCTAAAATCATTTTTACAAATTCTATGGTTATGGGTTTGTAGAATCTTACCTCGGTCTTAACCCAAAACACGATCCGAACCGAAAACCGAACTTTTGTTTAAAGACTTTATTGTTAACTTTTGGTTGTAAAACTTAAAGTTTTTTTTTATTTGTACATTATTATACAAGTTCCCGAAATTAGGAAATTCCGTCCCGAAATTAAGATGCAAACCTGCAACATTTCATAAAATAAAGTTTGTCAACACAAAGGTCGGTGAGCAATTCATAAGTTTAATCATATTAGTATATAATAAAGATAGCCACAAAACTTGCATACGAAACGATAAATAAAAGTGGTAATTTGGATAAATAGATATCGCTAAACACATTAGCGACACCTAGCTATAAGGGGATGCCAAATAGTCTAGGATTTTATAGTTATCGTTAATTGCATTACGTTAACGACACCTTCCTATAAGGGGATGCCAAATAGTCTAGGATTTTATAGTTCCACCAACCAAAAGCGATAAACACATAGGCATATAAGCACAGAACACCAAATCGAGCAATTATTTAGGTAAAGTATACAACTACGTTTGTGGTTTAAGATTCAAATATAAAGCATTTTGTTGAATAAGTATGAAATGTCACCCCCAAAATAAAAGATGGAAAATGGGGTATGAAGTACTCACCTTCAAGTAGTAAACTTGAAAGATGATAATTTGGAGATTTGTCAGAACGACGAGTTTAACGCACAATGCCTAAAAAGAAATGAAGTTTTGAATTTAGAAATGTTGTCTTGAAGGTCTTTAAACAAAATAAATGTTGAGAAATGTAAATAATTAAAGTTCAAGGTTTAAAATGTGACTATTTAAGAATTTATAATAATAACCCTTTAAAAATGTACGTTTGCTCGAAACCGGGTTAAAGTATCTAACCTTAATATTTACTCAACCTATGTTAAGTAATAAGGTGGGTAAAATGCAAGAATGCAAATCCCTTTGGAATAAAGATACTAAAACGGGTTTTTTTTATCGAGTGTTCGGGTTGTCGGTTCGGGTCTTGATAATTGGTCAAACCTAAAGTCAACTTTCCAAAATATTGAATGTTATGAGATAACTCAATAAAATTTAATAAGACTTAACCAAGTATGTAGTTCCATTGTTTTAGAACTAAACAACGCACGTTAAGCGAGTGTTCGGTTTTGTCGGTCCAAACTTTGTTATGAGATCAAGTTGGATCCAATATTTCCAAGTACTTAAGAAAATATTTAAAAATCAATTTGGAACTATTTTTAAAGAAATATACAAGTCTTGATGGCTAATAAAAACACACTTGCGTGTCTTAAGCGAGTAAGAATCGGTTTGGTTCGGTTTCCATCTTACAACAAGTTCATAGATGGTTTCTTGTATAATAATGTACAAATAAAAAAAATACCAAAAGTTAACAATAAAGTCTTTAAACAAAAGTTCGGTTTTCGGTTCGGATCGTGTTTCGGGTTAAGACCGAGGTAAGATTCTACAAATCCATAACCATAGAATTTGTAAAAATGATTTTAGAAACTTAGATCTAATACTAAGTATGTTTAAACAAACAAAACTAGTAACAAAGTTCGGTTTACGGTTTAGAGCTATTTACGGTTAAACCGAAGCATGGACTCTTAAAAACCCATAACCATGGAACTTGTAAACATGACCAACAAACTAAAATAAGCAAGATTAATATGTATGAACAAGTTATATAGATGTATATATATCAAGGACACGAAGTCCTCCATGAAGCGTTGCCTTATAAGGTCCGAAACCTTACCGACCGGAATCGGAGAAGTAACTACCAAAGGTAAACAAGGGGTGTATATTATATATATGTTGCACAACCATAAACAAGTATTAATAAGGCTACATAAACTAATTAAGATGAAAGACCAAAATCCTTCAAGAACACTTAAGAAGATAACTTTGAATCTTTGATGTTTGAGAGAGTTTTTTTTTTTTGGAGTTGTAGCAAGGGAAAATGAAGAGGAAATGTGGTGTATATATAGGGTAATGTTGGTGGTCAAATATGGGTGTGAGACACAAGAGTTTTCATGCAAAATGGATCAAGACAAAAACACAAAACAACAAAAAAATAAATAAATAAATAAAAATAAAAATAGGATGTTTTCAAGACCCAACAAGTGTGAAACAATATTGTAACATAAATCCATTATTTTGATTATAACATAAGCTTCGGTTTACAAATCGGGTCGGTTTACATAATAAACAAATACAAAAACGAATACAAACAAGACCCGAAATTGACGAATGTCACAGTATCCCCTACTTGGTTGATTTATGATTGTGAAGAAAACGACATCAAAGACCTTAGGATATTAGTAAAAATGAACAATATCAAATTTGCCATATTTTGTGATATCTTGTTTATGGTTATTTTATGGATAATTGTTATGTGACATTTTCGATGTTGTGAAATGAAATGAGTTTATTAAATACTGTCACTTTAATTAGTGTCATATGCTTATGGACAATCGTTACACCTCGGCATGTTCCGCCGCCTTTGGTCGGGGTGTGACATAGGTTAGCCGCGGTTTATTTTTGGTTAATTAGCTGTCATTCGTTAATCGTTTTCCAAGTTTAAGTTGTCGGTGTAATCGAAATTGGGTGGAGAATCATTTTCGTATTACCAAGTCCGCGATTGGGGATGAAAAACGCGAGTTGCCATAGGTGGGGGGAGTGTCGACCGTGAGCTTGTATGGAGGAGGAGGAAGAATTTTTTTTTTTGAATAATATTTGCGGATTAGTCCCTGGTCAATAGAGTTGGGTACACATTTGGTTAAAAGTTAGTTAGGGGGTGTTTTTGAATATTATATATAGTTGTTATCAAATAAATAAACAAATGAAAAAAATATGGGTCGGTTTGAGTGAAATTGAACACTATGGTTGTGTTATTCTTAAAAAACTAAGCGATTTACACTATAGATTTGATTGGTTTTGTGGAGAAATAAGAAAGATAGAGATGGAGGTTCGTTATGGAGGTTTAGGGCTTTGAGAGGTAGAAGATGAGAATTCCGTCAAATCCATTAAAATTTCCGGCGGATCCAACGACTCTTTAACAAGTTCCGTTGGATCTATTAATACATTGACACGTGGCGGGATTTCACAAGTCAACGAATTCCATTGGACGGTGTTGAAATTCCATCGAATCACTACAAAAAAGAGCGGTATCTGGGACTGAAAAATCAGTCACTGATACTAACGAATTAGTCCCTAATGGTTATCAAGGACTGATTTTTCCAGTCCCAAGTCAGTCTCCTATTCCTAGTCCTAGATAGTAGTTTTAGTGACTGAAAATCAGTCCCCATTGCATGGCGTCAACAGGGACTAACATTCAGTGTCCAATACACATAAATTCAGTCCTTAAACTGATCAATGGTACCACGCCATTTCAGTCTCCAATACGTATCTTCTGTGAGTAAATATCAGTCCCTAGTATTGTGATATTTCAATCCCAATTGCATTTATTTAGGGACTAAAAATCAGTCTTCTAAGTCATGTCTATTTGTCTCTAATGCGTTTTATTATATTCGTTACTCTGTACTAGATCAGTCCCTAAAAAGGTGTATTAGAGACCAGTGTTTAGTCTCTAATATCACAAATTTCAATCTCTAATAAAGTGTTTTAGTAATTAAATATCGTTCTCTAATAACATGTCATTTTAGTCCTTAATATGTTTTTTTAGTGACTGAAAATTAATCTCAAATGCATTACCATTTTAGTCTCGAATATCTTTTTATATAAACTAAAATTCAGTATCTAATAACAAAATTTACCAGTCTCCAATACGTTTAATCAGATTCTGAAAATCAATCTCAAATACGCTCATTCAGTAACTATAAATCACTCTTTGATACTATATTTAAATCTAATTTGGTTATTTTAAAGACTAGAAAATAGTTTCCAATAAAATCTTATTCAGTCCTGTCAATATCACAATTGTAACACTAAACCAACAATATCATAACTTTAAAACGCTAGACATAAAAAAGAAACAAAACCTGGTTCTGTATTTCCAAACATTAAAATGCTAGAAAATAAAACAAGTAATAAACCATAAAGAATAAGTCTTAACTAACACGCTAGCTAGATCAGGTCTTCGCTACCATTTTCATTGAGTTGTCCACTCGATCCATTTCCTCCATTACTTGCAGATGCAGCTACAACGTTCTCAAACTATGGAAACTTTGAACGCATGAACATTGACATTTTTTCGTACAGCTTATTACTTTGTCTAAGTTTCTCCTGGTTCTGTTTCAGTTCTTTCTGAAGTTAACTTAGCCATAGCCTCCTCTTTATGGTGAAGAATATTTTCCTAACAAAAGAAATGGTACAAAAAACAGTTAAAAGTAATCATAACTAGGGGTGTTCATGGTTCACTTTAAAACCATGAACGCCTTAGTTTACGGTTTACACTCAAAACCAACTGTATATCAAAACATTCTGTTTGTTTTAAATATTTTTATTCCTTTAGTGTACAAGTTTATGGCTGTTTGTTTTAAATATTTTATTCCTTTAGCGTACAAGTTTATGGATTTTATCAAGCATGATTAGTTAATCCATTTTTAGATAGTTTGTTTTATTTAATTTTGGATAGCTTTTTTATTTTTTGACTTATGCATTTTCTTATGAAAGCCCAATAAAGCTTAAACCGCGAACCAAACCTGATCGAACTGTTGGTAAAGGTTCGGTTAGTTTGGTTTTGATTCCCAATAGTCCAGTTTTGGTTTTCGATATAAAAAACCGTTCCTAACGGTTTGGCTAAAAGTTTGACAAAATAAAACAAAAACAAAAAACAAACCTAATCGAACTGTCGGTAAAGGTTCGGTTTTGATTCCCAATTGTCCAGTTTTGGTTTTCAATATAAAAAATCGTTCCTAACGGTTTGGCTCAAAGTTTGACAAAACAAAAACAATTACCTTGCTGTTGACCCAGTTGACTTTTACCCGCATGTCGGATCCCGTTTCTACGGCATACAATACCATTGCCCTACAATAAATAATGAAATATATCAAATAATATAATATATAATTTTTTCAATAATTTGTATTACTTACGAATCGATAATTTGCTTCAGCTCCGGACAGACATCGATAGGCCTTAACGAATCCAGACAATAGCAAGTAGTAGTCGTCACATCTAATACAGCCAACACCCAGTGTTTTCTACAAAAACCGAAAACCAATTAAAGTTAAAACAATTTGGTCCTAATTTCTTTACGAACAATTATTTAAATGAAAATTCAACCCCGGGATTGTAGGGCACTATGATGATGTCACTGTTGTTTCTTTTTCATTTTTTTCTTTCCTCGTTTCTACTGCTTTACCTTTCTGCTTTTCTTTTCGATTCTTTTTGTATTTTTCATCATCAGGTTCTCGTAATATCCTAGCATATTACGTGTAACAGCAGCTGCATATTAACAATCTGCCCTTGTACCAGCTCAACTGCTCTTTAATAAACATCACTTTGAACCAATAGTGCAGCAACCCATGAGAACTTGCAGCAACTGTTTAATACTTGCAACACCAAAATTAACAAAATTGCCCCTGGAACCTTAACTGTTCGCATTAATTACTGTAGCAACACGAAAAAAAATTATATCAGCAAACTATCAAGAATAAATTTATATCAGCAACGCCAAAATAACTGCAGCTGCAAACTTCAGCAACAAACAGTTCATTCAGCACGTCATATGTCGCAACCAAATGTTACGACATTAATACACTTTGCTGAAAAATCATGATTTTATTAACAAAGCATGCATAAAATCATATCAAACCATTTCCGAAAATTCTACGAAATTTCTATAAAATAACTTTTGATGTTAACTAACTTCCTACTAAAAATCATGTCGAAACAAAATGATTCAGACCCTGAAAGGGCACTCGCAAGTGGGCTGTCCTGGGTGCTGAAAATCCTTATTTTACTAATAAACAATTCACAAAACCACCACACACGATTTCAGAAAAATCTATAAAAATTACATAAACTCAATTATGATATTAACTAACATCTGACCAACAATCATAAGAAAAGAACATGATTAAGGCCCCGAAACGTCACCCGCAAGTAGGCTGACCTGGTTCGGACAGCAAGCATAAATCAGTTTTACAAATTTGTTTGGTCATCTTAACTGAACCCATTTGACTTGAAACCTTTTATAGGGCCTAGCCAAATGTTTGGAGAATGTCAAATACAGATTTCATATAAAACCGACACTGTTTAGTACCCGAAATAGCCCTCGACCCGTAACTATGTACTACGGATAACAATACTCTCTTCTACCACAAATCACAATTCAAATCTCATAAAACAAATTCTCGAAGGTTAACTACTATAATATGACAATGTGAAAAGTTTAGTTATATACATCCGGGACATAGACAACTTACCTTGTACTTCATTACTTTGCTTTTGATGGTGTTGATTTCCTTGATAAACTTCAAGTCCCTTATGTCATATCCAATCCTTGTCACCAAATCGAGATCCCCTAAGACATTAACCATTTTAAATACATACGGGTCAATTGATCTTAACATTTTATACTGCCTCCAAACTTACTCGGTTCATTCATGTACAACATAACATAAATAGCATCACATTCTCATGTTTTGGCGTGTTGACAATCTTCTTACTTTCCCACTTTAAATTCATATATGATTACTTATCAACAAGGAATGTAGGCTTAACAGCAATTATGAATGGTGAAGTTCATGATATACGAAAGCTAACCGAATTTATCTAGTATTCACATCGCGTTTGACATAGGCGTTTTCACAAACACTTGGTGTGCATCAAACTTTAAGGTAAACATGTTCCGAGCTTTGTTTATTAATTCTACTCTTTTCTTCAATTAACAACACATGAGAACAAACTCATCAATATTAACCATCTAAAGTCACATAAGCATATAATGAGATTAATTAAGCTCCTAACCAATCAAATTTAATTATCTTAACCCACATGAGCAACCAAGAACCTCAACATGCAAATGAACCATGATTCAAAAAAACTTTAATAATCTAAACCAAATCATTTACAGTTTCTATAACCAAAATCGAGCAACCAAAACCCTAAATCACATGTTTAGGACCATAAACCATAAGAAACCCTAACTCATGAATGTTTACTATCAGAACAGGAAGATCACTTACTAGCAACCCTAGAAATTGAAGGTAGAGGACAGATGAGAGGGAGGGAGAAAGAAACTAACCAGCTTATTGACGGCGGCGGTGGTTGTGGTACGTATTGCGCGCGGTGGCAGGTGGTTGACGGCGTGGTTGTGGCGGTGGTTGTGACGGTGATGGTGGAGAAAGTAAATCGGGAACTATGGTGGTTTGGTTTGGGAATTGTTGTACGGGATGAGAAAAATATTGTAAGTCTGATGTCTGATGAGGGAATTAGGGAGAGGCGGGCTACTTTTTTTAATGTATGATGTCCGTTAGTTTTTCGGTTTTTTGGTTTTCGGTTTCGGTTCAATTATAATCGGTTTGTTTTTTTGTGTGTGTAGACATTTCAAAAAATTCAAGAAAAAATGAAAATGCACGTTAGATTGAAAACACAACAAACTTGAAAGGCTACTATAGTTTAAAGTTCAATAAAGTTCTTAATCAAAAAACACTAAAAGTTTAGTTCCAATCTTCATTTTTCATCTTATTTATCTTCAAAGTTTACTCCAAATCTTAATCATCTTAATAATCTTCATCACCATCAACGGTAGATCATTTTAGTGTTTTGTTTTCGGTCATAACATTTAAAAAAACACATATAATTGTATTGATATTTAAGTAAAAATACATATTGGTTCGGTTCGGTTTTTTTTTTGTTTTTTAAAAATGGAAAACCGAACCGAAACCGAAAAGTCATTTTTTCAAAAAAAAACAAAAAATTAACCGTCGGTTAATGCTTCGGTTCAGTTTTTCAGTTAATTCGGCTTCGGTTCAGTTAATTTGGTTTTCTACTCACCCTTAACTCACACAATTGCGCGTCATAAATCGACGCGTGTCATTGTGCACGTGTCAAGGAAGGTCTTTTTTCTAGTAGTGTAAGAGCATTCTCATCCAACCCCTCATTTAATGTGATGGGTGTTTTTATAATTTAGAGAGTCATTCAGGGTGTTGTGGGTGAATGAGTTTTTATATTTTAGAAAAAGTAGTGATTTTTCTATATATTTGAAAAGTTACTGTTCATCCCCTATAATTTTTTAATATATTTTGAGAGTGGTTGTGAGTGAAGGAAAGATAAAATATAATAATAAAATGTATAAAAATTATTATTTAATTTAAATAGAGAGAGAAAATGTAGTGAGTTTTAGTGTAATTTTTTGTTTAGAGATAGGGGATGGGATGAGAATGCTCTAATATAGCAGTCCTTAAAAATTTAGATACAAAACGATTGAAGTGACGATGATGTTTGGAAAATGAAGACCAATCCCTAATATTCGGTAGTTATTAGAGACTATATATTAGTCCCAAATTACTTCATCAAAAAATATATTTAGAGACTAAAAATCAGTCCTGAAAAAAGTACATTATATGATTTCCGAGACTGATTCTTAGCCCCTAATATTTTTCCTTATATTGTAGAATTTGCTCCCAACAAATAAAGACTAAAAATCAGTCCTTGATCTTTCCTTACACAAAATACGTCAAATACTGAATATCAATTCCTAATTCGATATGTGTTGGAAATATTAAGAACTGATTTTCAGTCTCTAATATGTTCCTTTCACGTTAGAGACTAAAATTAGTCACCAAATTTTTGTGTCATTTTTCAGTATCTATTTATGACTAAAATTTAGTCTCAAATAATGTACACGACTGATTATCAGTCCCTAATATCAGTCGCAAAAAAATCAGTCCCCAATAGTAATGGTAACTGATAAATCAGTCCCAGATATTAAGCATTTGAGACTGATATATTAGTCCCTAAAAGTGTAGTTTCTAATGGTGACTTTTTTGTAGTGAATTCGACAGAAAAAATAGCTATTTTTGGTTTTTTTTTTCAAAACCATGGCTAAAAGTCGAGATTGTTGGGCAAAATTGACTATTTTGGTAATTTTCACTAATAAAATGTATAATGGTTCAGAATTGCGGTTGTTCACGAGCCGAACCGAACGAAGGCTTGCTCGCTGCTTGGCTTGTTTACAATCGAACCAAACCAAACGGCTGACATTCGAATTGAGTGAAAATAGAAACGAGCCATAATCGAATCGAGCATTTTTCGATCGAACATCGAACGATTTTCAAGCATTATTTATTTATTTTTTACTTTAAAATGTTCTATAAGAAACACGCTTGAAGGTTGTAAATAATATATTTTGTAAACAAATTAGTAGTTTTTAGACAAACGTGTGAGATGTTGTAAATTTTAATGAGAAATATATTTGAACTGAGATATAATAAACATGTAAACAAACTTCTGGTGTTCTGAAAACTTGAAGCGAAGAAATAAAACTATAAAATTGATGGAATTGAGAAAAATAAAAGGGTTTAAAAAATTGTATACTTATATTTATGTGTGTTGTCTATATATTTATATATTTGTTCATATGTAATTATATATAAAATAAATTAAAAATATTCGAGCCGAACTGAACCAGCAGACCTTTGCTCGTTGCTTGGCTCGATTACAAACAGAACCGAGTAGAGGGGCTTGTTTACAATCGAGCGAGCAATTTGCGAACGAGCTACGAGCAAGTTCAAACGGCGAGCGGTTTGGACGGCCCTAATTAGAATGGGTCAAACTAAGCTAAAGGAACGAAAAAGTTGAAATGGATCGGAAGGAGTTGACATTTCTCGAGTAATTTTTTTTAACAAGGACAGAGTAAACTTTTTAGTTTGTTAACTTTTCTAGGTTTTTATATATATTTTGACTAGGTGATAAACCCGTATATTACACGGAATTGCATATAAAAAGACTAAACTTAAAATAATAATATCTTAGCAAGCTCCTTAACCAAATTTCATTTGTTAAAATATTGTATGGAATATTGAACATTATAAATTGCAAAGCCATAGAAGTGGCAAGTTAGATGTCAAACAAACACAATTGATGTCAAATATATCAATTCATATTGATGTCCCAAAGGAACGTGCCCATCAGTTAGGAGGCCACTCATACGGTTACATTTTTGAAACAATTGATGTCAAATATATCAATTCATATTGATGTCCCAAAGGAACTGTTGTTGGCAATGTGAATAAGGTGTTTCTTATATGTGATCGTGGTGATGTATACAAGGGAGAAGCGACGGTCAGACTTACTGTCTTATTGTCCGTTTCAGTTGATTGGGAAATCACAAAGAGGAAAATGGTTATAGGCTATGTATATGGAAGGTCATGAAATTGCAAAGAGGCTAGCCCTAGGGGTGTTCTTCGGGTTCGTTTTTCGGGTCGGGTTCTTAGGGTTTAAAAGTTTTAAATCTTAACCCGAAACCCAACCCAATCTCTCACAGGTTTTTCGGGTTGGGTTAATCGGGTTTTGAGTATCCTAGAAAATGAAAAACAAAACAAAAAAAAAATAAAAAACTTCAATGCTAAAATTAAAACAGCATATTCTTCTTTGCTCGTAACGCAAATAATCAAATAATAAACCAACATAACTTGATAAAGTCATAAAAAAATTCAAAAGGAGAGTAAAACTAAGTAACAACTCGAACCATAATCGTCTTCAATCAGATGTGAATTGGTTGTTCGACGGCTGCTATTAGTAATAAACGGAAAACATAAATTAACAAACAAAATCGATCAATAATAGTTAGAGTGACAACAGTCGATTAGCCTCAGATTCTGATAACTTTAATGAATAAGACTAAGCCTATTATACATAAAAATATATTTAATTTCAAAACTAAAAGTTTATTCGGGTTTTTCGGGTTGACCCAAAACTTATAAATCAAACCCGAGAACCAACCCGAATTACTTCGGCTCGGGTTCGGGTTAGTCTTTTCTCGAGTTCAGGTTTTGGTGAGGGATCTGATTAACCAAAACATGGATCCCCAAAACATTATTGTTTCTATTTTAAGATTTTAAGGTAATCGTTGCTAAATGATTTAGAAACCTATTTACTTGATATCAATTTAGTAAATATGGGGGCTATATTTACCAAACTCATAGCAGCTCATTATTGGCGATATACTATATTTACAAGGGAATTATATTTACCAAATTCATATCAGCTCATTATTGGCGATATACTATATTTACAAGTTGATTATAACTGTTATCTTATTACATTAGCAAGATGTTGGTGTATTAACATTTCTTGACTTACTTTTACAAAATGATAAAAGGAATGCTGCTAAATTCTAAGAGAATACTTCAAGATGAAACTAAAAACCGAAAGAAAAATTTTGTGTTTGGCAGCCATATGCTCTATTTGTCTCTTATGACTTATGAAAAAAAACAAACGTTAATCACATCATTTTTGAATTATTTATAAAACCAAATTTATTAAACGGAAACTAATTACAATGCTATAAATTTTCGACTCTTTTGCAAAGTGTGGGCTCCCTTTTATATAAGGTTTATTTATTTTGTGAATCCTAATTAATTGACTTTCTATATAAGGTTTATTTGTTTTGTGAATCCTAATTAATTGACTTTCCAAATCATATTAAATGTAAATATTCTGTCTTTGTTTTTATTAGGTCGGAATATATGAGTTTTTTTACCAAAATGGGTTGAGAGGAAAAAATATTTATCAAAATAGGTATTTTGAAAAAATATTTACCAAAATAAGTTTTCTTTTAAGGTAAAGTCAATTTTCTCACTTGTTAATACTTATTCTCTTAAGAAAATTTATTTAATAAAAACATAGAACAAAAAAATGAGCTGAAAAATAATAAATCTTACATTTATATTTTTCTCCATTTTTTTTCTTTCAAAACTACTAGAATATGTTTTGAAAACTGTTTTAAATTTTAGTTTTATTTTTTGCAAAACCAATTTAAATAAAAGTTATATATTTTTTGATATTGTAAGTTTTACGGGTGTTGTTATCGTAACCGATAACAAACCAAACTGATTTCAACTGAACGTCGACACAAATATCAGCATTCTTGGAACCGATGCTTGTTTTTCCAATAAACTTTTATTACTTATTTTAGCAATTTTATTTGTTTTTTAATTATTAAACTATTTTATTGTTTGGTTATTATCAATAAGTATGAATAGTTGTTTTTTTCTTTCAATCGACTCATTGTCAATTTTATTTATTTGTTTTTTTTTTTAATTTTTAGTTTCTTTCTTTTTTTTATTTTTATTAATCATCCTATTATTTATTTTATTTGATTGTTATTTATAACTATAAGAGTTGATTATGTTTTTTCGATATTTTAATTTTATGTAGATGTGTTCCTTTTCTTTATTTTAACGTTTTTTATATCAATTACTATTTCTCTATAATGATAAGATGAAAACAATCCAATCTTACATAAACTTAAATAATTATTTAGTTTTGATGATGAATGCGAAATTTTCATTTGGTGCCATTTAAATATGAAAAATGATGGTCCTCGAACACACCATAACAGAATGTTAAAAATTTGAAAAATTAACATATATAATAAAAAAAGAGAGAGAAAAAAACAGTTTTTAAATAAAAATTAAATTTTATTAATTTCCATTTAGATTTTTTTGTCTATGGTTTCTAAATAGTAAATTTTAATTGAATACTTTCTTAACCAATAAATTTAAGAATGAGAAAGATAAGTTTACCAAAAGAACCTAATTTAGTAAATATTTTCAAAATCTACCATTTTGACATATACTTTTTCCTTGTGTATCAGCTTAATCCCTTATTAGTCTGAAAATTAGGTAGTTTTAATTCATAATGTTGATCCCTGATTTTATGCTACTAGTCCGAAATTTATGCAACCTCAATTAAAATCTTTAATGGTATCTAAAATATATCATTTCCAAGCTATGATTGCCGGATCAAGACTCGGATGAAACGGGGCCATCAATGGCTGGTACATAATGTCTTCTTCTTCATCATCAGCAAATGGTTCAGCACAAGGAACTTGAGGTTCAGAAGCACTGGTGGGTTCAGCAGGGTGTGGTTCAGATGCTTGGGGTTCAGCAGCAGAGGGTTCAGAAGTAGGGTGTTCAGCAGAGATGCAGAGGGTTCAGAAAGAGGGTGTTCAGAAGGAAACTCTTCAAAAATAGCGGTAGCTATATCTTGCACCACGACCGTTTTACGACTCCGATCCTTAACCTTTTGCTTGATACTCCTATCCATATTATGCTTGTTGAGGTGTTTGTACATATCATCCATGTCCTGAGTGTTAAACGGGCATATCGAACACCTGAGCCGTCCATTTGTCACCCTAATGAATCGAATTGAGGTGGACATCTTAGGAACCAGTTAAAACATGACACGAGGCATTAACCAAAATAACAACTTAACCGAAATGAATTAAACGAACTGAACAATCAAGCAATGGTTTGGTTAAGCAAAAACCGATTAACTGAAACTTGTCGGTCGGTTACAGTTATAGTGTTTATCGAAACTGAACCTAATCAGATGGCATAAACTTAAAATACTACTATATTTATTAGCTTTATATACAATACACTTTAGAGCTCCAAGTCTCCCATCCATTTTTTATTTTACTAACATCTACCTAAATTAAATAGAAATGAGTTTAATAATAATAACAATGACATGAAAGTGAAGTGTCTCAGTAAATCAGTAATGGTTCTAAATAGGTTTAAAAATTTCTCATGGCTTAATCAAGAAAAAGAGAAGAGGAAAACAAATGTTTATGTTGATATTATGATAAGTTTAAAATTTCTGATTAATAAACAACTATCACGGTTAACCAATCCATAGTCGAACCAAACCTACATCTAAACCGATCATAACCTGGTAAACCGAAAGTTTGGCTATGGTTACAGTTCTGGGCTAAAAGCAACCAATGCACACCCTACGTGACAGTTAGCAAATAATTAGCCAAGGGTAATTTGGTATTTTGACCATAACGGTTGTGTTGGTTTATTTTGATGCACTCAATATTCTTATTCGTATTTTCAAAACTCAATCAAATTCGAACCATAATCTCTTATTCATAATTTTCTATTCTTAGTCTCATTTACAGAATTCAGGAAACTTATCAACACATTATTAACAGTTCACAATGCATTGACTAACTTACTAAAGTATCCAAAAAGAAGAGAATTAACAGCACCTTTATTGTCCATAGTAGAGGTGCACAAACCGGTTTAAAACTCAAAACCGGTTTGGGTTAAAACCGGTTCGGTTTGGTCAACAAAAGTCAAAACCGGTTTATGATCAGTTTCGGTTCGGGTTGAAACCGGTTTTTTACAATGTTACGATCGATTTCGGTTCGGGTTTTGATCGGTTTCGGTTCGGGTTTTGCTCGGTTTTGGCCGGTTTCGGTTCAGTTAACCGGTTTCGGTGGAGAAAATTACAAACCAGTTCCGAACCTACGGTTTCAATCGGTTCCAAACATGTTTCTACATAATCGGTTTCAAACCGGTTCGATTTCGGTTCGGTTTTCGGGTCGGTTCAGTTAACCGGTTTATTTGCCCACCTCTAGTCCATAGCATTCAAGCGATGTCTAACAGTTCATTAACTCAAAAAACTTTACAAGCATTGCCTTTTTTATTCGTTATCAACGCCAGCACACAACAAAAGCAACAACATTAAACGGTTAGGATTAACAGTTCAATTAAATGTTCATTATCAACACCAACACACTACAACATTGAACCATTAGCACATTTCAGGACTTTAGTTAACAATTCATATACACAACTAATTAGAACACGTCTCGCCAATAGAACACAAATCTCTGTTAAGCAGATTAAAATTCGATCTCATCTTCTTATTCTTACAATTTAGGTTAAAATTCGCATGTAATTAACAGATCTGGTACAAAAGAACTTATGTACACAACTAATTGAAACACAAATCGCTACCAGAACTAGTGATAAATAGTTAAGCATAGTAAAATCGATTTAATATTCTTATTCTAACAAATCAGGTTAAAATTCGCATCTAATTTCACTCAAAAAAGACTAAGTAAAACATAAACGCTAATACAGCAGAAATCGTTACTGATAAACAGTAAAGCAAAGCAAAATCGAATTAATATGCTTATTCTAACAACAAATTAGGTTGGATCTAATTTCACTAAAAACGACAAGTAGAACACAAAACGCTAGTAGAGCAGAAATCGCTAGTGATAAACAGTTAAGCCGATTTCATATAGTACTCATAAATTAATTAGAATCAAATCAATATACCTGTAAGGATTATCTTCCATTTGTCGGAGCAGAAGCAGCTATCGAAGATTACGGAGAGCAGACGCGTGGGAGAGTTGAGAAGTAAATGATGTTTTGATTTTGCCGCTCAATTTTACGTACTAGTTAGTTAGTTAGTTAGGTAAAAGTTACGAAATTATTATAAGCTCCCAAGCTTTAAGCGTTTTTCACATTTAGTCCCTGTGTAATCATGTATGAGATAATTAAGGTGGTGTCTCTTTCTCAGAAAAAGGTCTTCGTAGGCCTTTTTGTGTGTGTCGCACAAACATTGTCATCTCGAAGACTGTTTGCACAAGCTCTTCTTGGTGTAGACTTGGCCCCAGTGACGGCCCAACGATTTTGATGGCCTAAAGCATAATAAAATATTTGGGGCCTTTTTTCCAAAATATATAATGATTTTGCTTACGATCCTAACACGTCGAAATATGACGAAATTAAGTAATGAGATTTTACATGAGAGATTATTTTAGCTATTTCGATTCAAAATCGACGTCACTTAATTTTAGCTTAAACCAACTAATAAACTTAGTAGATTTTACTAAGGAGAAAAAAATACAACAATAACCAACAAAGCAGGGTGTCCAAGAATAATCGGACGAAAATCAAGCATGATTTTAACAATAACCAAAAGAAATGAGATGAAAATTGAAAGATAGAAAAAAGAAATCACACTTTCGAAACCTTGACTCATGAATATCCATTAACTAGTGTTCTTGTCGGCGCGTTGCGCCGGACAGGTCGGTGAAATCCGAACGATAGTAAAACCCATACGTTGACGCGGTAAGTCGAAGCGAATTCGGTCGGTTTCGGTTACGTGTGTTATTATACCAGATTTAAGACAAAAAATAAATTATAAAAATTGGGGTGGACCAATGGCGTGACGTCGGCTAATAAAAACCCAATCATTTGTAAAACCCAATCGTTATCGATCTCGGACGTTGAGGTGGTGAACCTATGCAAATTCAACCGGTTTTTGTCATGTATTTACGGTACCCGGAACTAAAAAAACAAAATCAGCATTTGGTCGCTTTTCGTTGCGATACTAGAACTAAAACAAAACGCGGTGAGTCTACGCAAATTCGGTCGGTTACTGTCGCGTTCGTCACGATACCGTAACTAAAACAAAATAATAAAATAGATAAAAAATAAAATTGACATTCATTCAGTTTCGTTACGTTCATTATAGGTCGAAACTAAAAAAATCAGCCTACACGATGCCGCCAAGTGGCCCAACCGCCAAGTGGCCCAATCGGCACTTAGCGGCACCAAACTTTTAAAATGTTATATATAATAATTGTTAGTTGTGATGGTCGATAGTCTCTAAAACTTGTAGGTGATTTCTCATCTTCTCTCCCACATTCAAACTCGATGATGTATATCATAAAAATTAATATAGCATTCTTAAAAAGGAACAATCAAAACGACTGAGTCTTTTTTTCTAGTTAAATAGAGAACAAGTAATTCTTTAATGGTAATTATCTTCATGTATACAAAGTATACTGGTAGAAGAGCTCGCGCCTTGCGACGGGTGTCCAAAAATCTTGACTATTAGGCCATGTGTATTCAAAACTCTCCACATATAGGCGTCGTGTGTGGTATCGTAGTCAACAATGCAGAGTTTCATAAATAGTTGTGTAGTGGTAAAAAGGCTCCAAACTCTCGTTACATGTGATCTTGGAACTAACAAGGTAATTTAAGTGTTTTGTTTGGCGTGCACTAATGTAATTTAAATATGAACTTTAACCTGAAGATGTATCTTTAGGTATTAATGGTACACCTATGGCATTGCCCTTTTATTTAAATCAAATGATTTGAGTAAATTGAACCATTGGGTTAATATCATAATCACAAGTACAAATTTTCGATTTAGGATTATGTTGGCCAACATGTTAAACGTACTACTAGTTGTTTATTAATCATATCAGTATAAAATATACAACTATTAAAAAGTATCCAATAACAACTTATAATCAAACATAAGAAATTTTGAAATCTAAAACATTAAATCACAATACACCTTATGACTGAAGCAATAAAGCATTAGCTTAGATGATTCCAATCTTGTTGGCAACATCTAACGCAACATAATTTGGAGTCAACCGCGCAGAACGTTTTTTAGTTCCATCATGCCTACATTACATTGAAACAAAGCATAAACTAATTGCCCCGTGAAATGTAATAACCAATACATCTTAACTTGTCACAAGAATTACCCGAAACCAGTTCTGTCACAATATCCAAAAATAGCCCTGATGACACTTTGGCCCTAGAATGATAGCAATCTGAAACTCAATCAACCCTTATCTTGAGTTTTGACCCATTTACTTCAACAATTTTGTTAGTTCCTCTGTGTACTCCAAAATTTGTTCACTGTTTCCAAAACTATCCCTGGTATAAAACAAATTAAATGAGGTAGATTCAAGTTGACCATTTGACTAACAATTTGTCAAACTTGAAGTTTCAACTAAACTGTAATGCATCGATATGCACTAATTTTGCAGCTCTAATTTATACAGAAAAACTATTGTTAATACTACCTGATGTTAGAATTTGAAAATTATATGTTTGTTGAACAGAAATGGCCTGCAAATCACTGGTTTAAAAATGATTTTGACTATAATCCCTTTGCACTAATCTGCAATATGTCAAATTATATTGTGCTACTGATCAAGTTTAACACCAAAATGAGTCCAGAAGTTTTTCAATACAGTGGCAGCAAGTTTAAAATTATATGTTCATTCATGATAGGGGTGTTCATGGTTCGATTTAAAACCGTAAAACCGTCCAAAACGGTCGTTGTTTTAGGTTTAACGGACGATGTTTGTACTCACATTTGGTCGGTTGGTTTCAAAATTTTCAAACCGTATAAAACCGGACCGGGCCATAAAGCTTTAGTATATTTTAGTATTCTAAAATATTATATGTTGCAACTATTTGATAATTTATTTTTGTATTAGGTTTGATAAATTATCTGGTTCTTGTTCCCAATTTGATTTTCATCACTTTTATAAGCAATGTTATGATGCAAACATGAGCTTCAAATGTAAATGTCAATACAAAGCAATCAACATCTTATTTTATACATCTTATTTTGACAGCTCATTTTTCATAACTTGCTTTATGCTTATCAGGACAACCCTTTCTATTTATGATTTTATACACTATTTATGATTTTATAAAACTTATATGACGCCTCAATGAAATCTGAACTGTGACCAGCACACGACCAGTTTAGCTTAAATATGAATGGGTCTGGAGTTCCACCAATAACTAACCCAAAATATTCATAGTTAGACTAATGGTATTCGAAAAAAAAGGCACGAATGAACTTACGAGATGATACAGTTTATGACAGTTCCTTTTTATGATTGTCACCTCTTATGATCGTATGACCCAAATTGTGACCGTTCCCTGCATTCGCCTCCGGGGCTAGAATTGTGAGAGGCCCACACGATCACGAGTTCTTGTTTTTTTATTTCCATCAACAATGTGAGATCCCTTTTTCATGTATAAATTGCAATGGCAATGCCTTGGCTATATGTAGCCAACACCATAATTATTATAATTGGATTTAAGGGGTTAAAGTAATAAAACGAAATACATTAGTGGCATAATTCATATTAACCTGATGCATTGCCTCCAACTTGTAAAGTACGCTCGGCCTCTAATGCTACCTTTGGATCTCAAGACCTTCTTGGCCGCATCCAATGGACCGCCATATTTTACCATCGCGGTGGTGGCTGCACCAGCTTCCGCCATGACAGTTGCACCTGAATTAAAGATATCTGCAATGAGCTGTTCATATTTTTAAGTGCTTTCATATTGAAACTCTTAACATAGTATAATATATTTATTTGTATTTTTGACACAAAGTAATTTATAATAAACAAGAACATAACCTGATTAAATGTTGTTAATAGAACATTATACACTGATGTAAGAAATTACAAACATATAGGTACTTAAAATATTTACAAACTTGACACAAATTGAAATTTCAGTTACCTATGATGAAGATAAAGATCACTTGTATTGGAGCTCCAAAAATCTCCAAGGTAAGCATGCAAAAGTTTATCTTTGTAAAAAACAACTCATAAAAGTTAATCCATAGCAATATTTCATAAAAAAAAAGTGGAAAAAGATAAAATTAACTAAAAAGGTCCAGCATTTTTCTATCAATGCTTGATTCCGTTCAAACACTTGAGGATGCATACATTTTAGCGTATCGCTAATTAACTATAATATCTCACATCCGTGGTCAGGTTTTATAATCGATTAGTTTAATACTTGACAGAAAAATGACAAGTAGAACCCAATGTAATTCATCCCAGAAAAATGACAGTTTTATTTTCATATCAACAATTTTATTGGTGGGATACACTGAGTACGATGATGATGATGATATGATGAACAATTTTATAATCTTTTTAAAATGCGTACAGAACCAACATGTTGTCAGCAAAAGCACATCTATGTATCAATGCTATGCAATAATTTCAACAAAAAATAGGTTAAATGAGTCAAACCAGTCAAGTCCTGCAAAGTAAATAAGTGAATGCGTTAAAGCCTCTTAATAGTTTTCACTTGCCATGCTAATTATTTATAAAAAATTTGGACAAGTGAATCGAGCTAAGCCAAACCGACTCGTTTTGACATTTTAAAGCTGTATTATTGTTGAAACAAATTAATTATAGTTGTGTGTTTTGACCATAGTTATTAAAAGCGATAGGCGCACACAAGGCGCACGTGCCTCTCCAGGCGTTAGGCGCAAAAAAAGCATGGGCCCGAGACAAAAAAAGCGCACTTAAATAAAAAAAAATCACAAACAAAATTTATAATGGCAAACAATACTTTATTCAAATACCAAAACAATTCAAAAGCATTAACAAGCTGGACTAAACTAACAAAACAATCTATTACTAACCTCATTATTGAAAACAAAAAGAAAACAAAACAGAATTTTACTAATCTCATAATCGAAAACATAAAACAAAACAGAAAACCATTAACAAGCTGACTAATAACCTCATATTCTAAAACAAAAATTAAAACTGTAGTTGTGATAATAAAAACTTAATGCTGATCATTATATTATAAAGATAAGACACTTAACACTTATTTATGCTAATCCCATCTATTTTGGGTAGGTTGTTCTAACTATTAATCATATAATAATCACATGAAATCAAGGTTAATAGAAAAAAATAAAAAAATATGCACTTGCCGTTTTTATTCCTAAAAATCCGCCTTTAGTCAACCTAAGCGCTATAATAGCGCCTCGCCCTAAATTGTCGCCTAGGCGGCTGGGCGCAGCGTTTTTAATAACTGTGGTTTTGACCTGTTAACAACCCGCCCACTTTTTACCAAATCAATTACAAGTCAAAGAGTTATAAGTGAGGATTAATTACCTATCTCCACCTCGGTGGCGTTTTACAGTCAAGGCATGAAGGTGAACTACAAATGTCACCTACTTCTATAACGGGCTTTTGCTTTGCAATACGGTCTTGTTCCAGGCCCGCCTCTCATCTCTAATAACATTATTTAAAAGCTCATGATATGAAAATAAAACAGAAGTTGGAAGATTCAGAAACCTGGTCTTAAAACAATAGATGTTTGATCATTTAAGGCAACAAAGTTATTTATTGGATTTCAGTTTTTCTAATAAAAGATATTTATTTCGTAAGCAAATTTCAATACCTTTTGCTATTGTCAGTTTTGTTGAATCCCTACCCAACATGTCGTTAGAGCTTCTGTGCAGCTGCCTCACCGCTAATCACGTTAAGCCTTTAACCTGGTTAACAAGATTTAATAATTTGTATAGTAAGTACAACCTTAAACAAACAAATTTAAGTTTCTGAATTGTAAAATATCATAATCGAGTAGAAAATATGTGAAAAAAATGGATGTTTTACACAGATGGCCGGTTTTTGGATCAACAAAAGTTTCACTGATTAATCCCCAAGTCTCCACAAGCGTTTGCTGCACGGCATTCACTTGTCGAAACGCATTATTATCGTAGAAGCACTTCATTTTCCATCTATTTTCAGAATTGTTGGTTTACAATTTGCATTTATATTAGCATTCAATAAGACAACGGCTGAATTCAATATGGCTTCTCAATCGCCTGCATTCAATTAGTCGTTGAACCCTATCTCAATCGTCAATTCAACGGCAATAATAAGCCGGGGCCTTAATACCTGCCGGCAAGGTAACAAACACACAGCAGATGGGAGAGGTGCCGGAGACTTAACGAGCCTTTAGTCTTTAATTTTTTGTTAAAAGATGAGGCCTCACATTTTATTTTTTTTGGCCTAAAGCCGGGGTTTTAGTTTCCAACATTATTGGGCCGGCCCATCCATTTTTAGATCTTCTAAGATCGGTAGAGGGTTAAAACACCCACACCGAATTAACAAATGTAGAGGTTTAAATCGAAATAAGATTTTGAGGTCTTTTTATGACAATTGTTATGAAAAAAAATTGCTTATGACAAGTTTTGAACTCATGACCTATACTTTAGTAACATCCAAACCTACCACTGCATCATTACATTACTTTGAATTAGCTTACCCATCATAATATACCTATATATAATGTTTTTTTTTAACTTGGAGGCCTTAATTAAGTGTGGGCCTAAAGCCTTAACTTGTTTTCACTAGCCCATGAGCTAGCCTTGAAAACACCACACCTTACCAACACCCACTGTCCACCACCATAACCGTCCACAACCACCGTCCATCACCCACCATCTGCCACCGCCACCCATCGTTCGCTACCATCCACCACTACCCACCGTCCGCACTACCACCCATCACTACCACTATCACCATCCAGCAGTACCACCCACTACAACAGTTCGTACACCACTACCAGTTTATTTTAGCAAAGAGTATTTATACAATTCCAATAAATCACGAGTGGAAAAGGTGTAGATAGACGGAGCCTTACACCAAATAGAAAAAATGCTCCAAATTGATTGCGCAAACTGGCAAGACACAAACAAGTGCTCCGCCGACTCAAAATCCTCTTCACAAATCAGACAAACCATCGACCCAACCAACACACCACATCTAGCCAATGCAAATAACACCGGTATTCTTTCCATTTCCACTCTCCACTCTAGGATCCCCACCTTTTTTGGTACAAAATTGTTCCATTCAACAATATAGTTTTTCCCCACATCCATGTTCGCTGCAAAATTTTGTTTTAAGCTCCTAACAGAGAGCATCCCACTATCATTCAAGTCCCGTACAAGCTTATCCTCACTCTTATATAAGCAAACTGGTTGGCATGCAATGCAATCAACAGTTCACGAAGTTCATTTATTTCGACCGACCAGTATCGCGACCTAACCCAACCCCATTGTCCACAGAATTCCCCCGAGTACATCAACAGCCGATCAGATACTTTGCACCATTTGTTTACTTCTAATTGAAACAGTGACAAAAAAACGACCATAAAACATCGCTTCCCCACACAACTGTTCAAGCCAAAATAATGTGTTATTTTCACCTCTGATCTCCCTCTTCAGCATTGTACTTAAATCCACACCCATCAAGCGGTTTCACACATGTAAAGAAGATCTGTCCAAAGAGATGTGCATATCTTTTCACCTGGTTTTCTTTTTTTTTTAGAAAAAATTGAGAGCAAATCAAAGCACAACCATGTGTCACTTTCTTAATTATTTTTATATTATACATTTTAATGTAAAACTAAATTTGAATTTTCTCAAATAATTTGTGCTCTTTAATCTAAAAAAGAGTTTTATTTACTTTTTTTGAAATTCTCGATATAAGGTTTGACGAAACCGAATTTGTTATTCTTAAAAAACACCTTTGGACTCGTAAGCAGTTCTGCCTCATGTTTAGATTGACTTTTCGGATGACAAATTGTAATTTACAAATAAATTATATTAACTATTTAAAATAAGTAATAAGATATATCAACAAAATTAGAAAAAATACCACTCACCTTTCGCATTGAAGTACCATAACATTCACTTTGTAATATGAATGTGAAACTGCTATATTCTAGTTGATGCCTATGACGTGTTTATTCACACTGACATTCACCAATCATAACACATGTAATTTTTGTTTTACCGGTAACCTAATTGACTTACATTAATATGTTTGATGTGTCCTCCCGGATCGGTCTGACTTTTGATCTAATAAGACGTCCGGATCAACATCCGGGTCGCGTCTGAAAACATTGTTAAATATTTTGATCTTTAATTGTTAAATATATTTATATAATTATATTATATATATAGATAAATATCATATTTTGGTGCCACACAATTCTAGACCAACATTTTAAGTAAATATTTACCATGCATTACCAATTGTTACATGCTAGTCTGATGATCAACTTTGCATCGCTTGTAATGCCAGCTGTCTATTTGTTTGCTCAGGTTCGAGACCTCTAACCTTTTTCTTTCCTTTTTATTTTAAAGGTTTTTTTTATGAATTTTTTAGGAGACTTGATACATGACCCTTTATTGTTTTCTATTTATTTACATAAGTGCATTTTATTGTCTTATTTCTTTTACCTTTAAATATGATAATTTGAAATATATTTTTTGAGTTTAGTTCTGATACCATATCATCATCACAAACCTGGAGTTTTACCATGCTTGGGGCAAATAAACATCGCTTTAAATATGCTAATGTTTCTTATCATAAGCTATTTATGTGTTACTATTAGTTTTTTTTAGTTGTGTTAATTTGGGCCCGGTACCATAATGAACACAACATACACCGACCGAATTTGCATCGACTCGCCGACGCAAGCATAGTTTACTAACTTAATAAACGTTGTTATAAATATGTTATTTTTCTCTTATCATAAGCTAAACGAGTGTTGCCACTATTCTTGGCGTTTAATAATTTAGTTTTTGGGTTCAGTGTCAGTACCGTAATGAACCTAATCGATACTGCCCAAATTCGTATAATTGTGATATAAGTTGTGCATGTACTGATACTGTTTTGTGCGTTTACAGATTTTAGTGTTATTATTATTATTATTATTTGCATTTAGTGCCGGTGTCGTAACGAATTTAACCGATGCTGACCTTTGTCGCCGCAACGCGGCGTGTTTGCTCATCTAGTTATAGATAAATAGATAAAAATCACGTTGTCGGTGCCTAAGAAATTGAAAGCTAGTTGTATATGCTTATATATAAAGTTTTTGGGTAGTAAAACCAGTTGACTGTTATAGTCCAATGAATGTTATGATAATTTAAAAGGCTTTGGCTTTTTTTAACGCATGCTCAAACTCTTGCTCTATCTGCTTTTTTAGTTAAGTTTTCTGTATATTTATATGGCAACGTGGACCACCAAGTTCAGCAATTTGTTTATGCTTATCACGTAATTTTTCTTAGTTTTTCTCATTGTATTTGTGTGTCAATTGGTTAGCCACGGTTTTGTTTTCGATATGTTTTCTTTTCGATTTTAAATATGTAATTTGTTGTATTTTGACATTAACGAATTTTAGTTTTAGTATCGTAATAAACGTAACCGGTACCGTTCGATTCACGTCGACTCGCCGCCACCGCTACGCAGCGAGGTTTATACCTAGTTTCTTTTTAAACTACTTTTATCTACTATTCATTTCCAACATTTTTATTTTATTAGTACTAAATAGATATTTTCTAGTTATTACCATTCGTTTGTTCTTGTTTTGAGTTAAATATGCAAACAAATTTTTTTAGTTAAGAATAAGAGATAAATACAATAATAATAATAATAATAATAATACAATTAGATAATAATAATACAATTAGATATATCATAAATTACTAAAATGCATTATATAGATATAAAAGCAATTCATTTCCTTCCTGTTGTTCAATTACATCTGTCTTTCATCTTGTTAAGCAATAATCAGCATGCATTCAAATCACCTCCTTCTCGAAGAGCCTATCCGTATGGCATCCATTCTCGAGCCTTCTAAACCTGTAAGCAATTAATAGATCTGTAATTCTGTTTCGAATTAATCGCTTGTGACTTCACCTCGTATATGTGTACGATCTGGTTATTTTGAATGAATTAATTGTGAATTTGTTTGTAGAATTTCTTCCCTGCGATGACGAAAATAGTTGGAACCCTAGGTCCTCGCTCACGTTCGGTTGACGTTATCTCCGGTTGCCTCAACGCTGGCATGTCTGGTAGGTTTTCAATTCAATTACTCAGCTTGTTGATTATTAATTATCAATCTATATATATTTTGAGAATAACCTTAAACAAGGCTACACTCGGCTCGAGCTTGGCTGTGCGGTGAAAAATTATTAGTTAGAATTCAAATAGACTTTTAAATTGTTAAGGCTTCATGGGCTCCGGGCTTCATTTTTTGATTATTTTATATGTTTTGTGAATAACTTAATGATCGGCTTGAGCTCGTGTGAAGCACCTTAAACGAGCCTAAGCTCGCCTTGAGCTCAGCTGTGTAGTGTAAGGTTACTAGTTGAATTTGAAAAGAGTTACAACTTAAAAATACACAAGGCTCGAGCTCGGGCTCAAATACTAAACGAGCTTTAGTGAGGCTCGGGCTCAATAAGGCTCGGCTCGTGTCAAGTTTTTTATCAATCCAATTTCAAAGAGTTTGCACCCCTATTTGTTATACTCGTATAGTGATGCCAAGCATGCAAGCTGATGCTACTTTGTAATTTTCATACGCCAGAATAATATTATGCATATAAACGATCATTATTCATTAAAATCTATCTCCAGTGCCCCTTGACCCCCTTCTAGTTTGTACTTTGAAGTTGTCTTTGATTCCATTAGTTAGGAATAAATGAGATTTATTTACTGATAGTTTGGTGTGTTCTAATCTGATTCAGTTGCTAGATTTGATTTTTCATGGGGAGATTCTACGTATCACCAGGAAACTTTGGATAATCTGAGGACCGCCGTCAAGAGCACTAAGAAACTTTGTGCTGTATGCTATTTTTTCTTTCTTTATAACCTATTTCAATTAATCATTTTCATGTAACTGCAAGTTTTTATCTTAATTTAAAATAATTCAATTTTATTTCCAGGTAATGCTCGATACAGTTGGCGCTGAGATGCAGGTTGTGAATAAGAGTGAGAAGGCCATTTCCCTTCAACAGGATGATAATGTTATTTTGACCCCTGATAAAGGCCAGGAAGCTTCTTCTCAAGTACTACCAATCAACTTTGATGGACTAGCTAAGGTGACACTGGTCTTTCCTAATTTATCATCATTATCTATATTGTGTTTAACCTTAAACTATGAAAACTTGTAGCTCAGTAAATTAGTTCTATTATTAAATATGATAATTTATCATAAAACCAATAAAATACCTTGTAGTTTTGCATTCTGGTTACATCCATGTGTGTGGTTTTAGTCAATTACTCAATCTTGACCTGTTTTTTGTGGCCCTGTATGCTTATGAAACTGTTTATGTGGTCTTTACAGGCTGTGAAGAAGGGTGACACCATTTTTGTTGGTCAATACTTGTTCACTGGAAGTGAAACCACCTCTGTTTGGCTGGAGGTATGGGACTGCTTTTTCTTCTTTTTTTTTCACATTTATTCTAAAAACTATAACACGGTGCTTTTTAGATTCTGAAAGCATAAATATTGTGAGGTAAATAAGTACGATTTGTTCATGGCTGGATTTGAGCAGGTTGATAAAGTGGATGGGAGTGATGTTGATTGCAAGATTAAGAATTCTGCAACTTTAGCTGGGTCCTTGTTTACTCTCCATGCCTCTCAAGTTCATATTGATCTCCCTACTCTCACCGAAAAAGATAAAGCGGTGAGCATGTTCACATGGTTTTTGTTTCAGTTTAAAGAGATTTTTGCTTCAATATTCTTATCTAGGCGGTTTATTAATAGAAAATTTCATTTAGAAGCTTTTTAAATAATCACTAAAAAATTTGAAATTCAACTATCAGGAGCATAATGCCCGACCATTGAACTATAAGAAAGCTGTTATAATTGAACATATTATCTCCTAATTTATGTTCTACTTGGTTACATTTAGGTTAAACAAAAAAAGCGGTAATTACTTGTGGGTAAATGTTTCCTTTTTGCACATTAAATATCTTAAATGATGAAAATTGTATATTTTGCACATCAATTTACTTTTTGGTTCATCATCAGGTTTAAATAGATTCTCTAACTCGCTTGGGGCTTTCAACCGTTGTGCCTTTTCATACATTCTTGTAATGAAAATAAAACGTATTGGTTGGTGAATTATGTTAAGAAAAGTGTGCATCACTTTTTACCTGCACATTATTGTGTGCTATTATCAGTAAACCAAATTGTCAGGATTCGCTGCTAAATTATCCTAAAATTACGTGTTTCGATGGTTTGGACCGTTTCCACGATTATTTATGAAGTGAAGTGACCAAGTGTACTATTAATATTTTTTTCCTTTAATGATATTATTTATAAGTTACTTGATTAATTATGTGGAAAGTTATGCTTTACGGTTTTATCTCCCTATTTCAGGGCATTAGCTCTTGGGGCGTTGCAAACAAAATCGACTTTCTTTCATTGTCATACACGCGCCATGCACAGGATGTTCGTGAAGTAAGTGTGCTTTTACAGATTTGCCCACTACTTCCACCATATCTCTATTGTTATTTTTTTTTTGTCATTTTGACACAATTGCAGGCCCGTGAATATCTTTCTAAACTTGGTGATCTTAGTCAAACTCAAATTTTTGCAAAAATTGAAAATGTAGAGGTAATATTTTTATCCATTTATATGTTTTTTGTTTTTAAAAAAAGTCTTGTTGTCTTTAAACTTCTTAATATCTTCAATTTATTCTGCAGGGTCTAACTCACTTTGATGAGATCCTTCAAGAGGCAGATGGTATTATTCTTTCACGTGGAAATCTTGGCATTGATCTTCCACCAGAAAAGGTATATGTTCACATTTTGGGGATCTTCTTGGGCCCTTTTTTCTTTATATATATATATATATATTAATGTTTGTTCAAGCTTTAATCCGACTACTATAAAATTATGCAGGTGTTTTTATTTCAAAAGGCTGCTCTCTACAAGTGTAACATGGCTGGAAAACCTGCAGTGCTTACTCGTGTTGTTGATAGCATGACTGACAATCTGAGACCAACTCGTGCAGAAGCAACTGATGTTGCTAATGCTGTATTAGACGGTTAATATTATGTCTTAAATCCTATAAATTTACATGTCAACACATTAATTTCCTGTTAAATAAATCATCATATATTTTACAGGAAGTGATGCGATTCTTCTTGGTGCCGAGACCCTGCGTGGATTATACCCTGTTGAAACAATATCTATTGTTGGTAAAATTTGTGCTGAGGTAACATATCATCACTTGGAAATTTAATGCGTCTTATTTATGTTCTTGTTTTAATAAAATGCATTAATTTTACAGGCAGAAAAGGTTTTCAACCAAGATCTTTACTTCAAGAAAACTGTCAAATATGTTGGAGAACCAATGACTCACTTGGAATCAATTGCTTCGTCTGCGGTATCCTTCAATTCTTGCTCGCATCTAGGGTTGTAGCCGAGCTCTCATGATTATATATACGTAATAGTGTTTAACTTTTAAAATTTTTTTATGAAAAAGGTAAAATGATCAAAATGTTTGACATGCAAGGCACATGACTGTACTTAATAGAAAAAGTTAACGTCCATTAGTGAAAAGGGCTTAAATGTAACTTTTCAAATAAAGGACGTTCTTTGTAATTACGTTAGTTAAAAGGACGCAGCATGCAATTTGGTGTAAACGTAAAGGACCGAAAGTGTAATTTACTCTAGAAAAGTTATTTTTGTACAATAAAAGTCAAGCTTGTTATATGAAACCTGGGCTCTGATCATTTAAGCTTGTCTTGGTTCGAGCTCGATCAGCTTGTTTTGTTTAATGCAAATTACTGATAAGTTTATTTAATCGTTATTTTAGGTTCGTGCAGCCATTAAAGTGAAAGCATCTGTTATTATCTGCTTCACTTCATCTGGAAGGGCTGCAAGGTACTTTATGCTTAATCAAAGGGTGGCACTTTAGTAAATAAAAATATATTCCCGTATGCTTACAAATAAGTTGTTTTAAATGCAGATTAATCGCAAAGTATCGGCCAACAATGCCTGTTCTATCAGTTGTCATTCCTAGATTAAAGACTAATCAGTTACGTTGGAGTTTCAGTGGTGCATTTGAGGTATGCTTTATCTCTTGTTTTTTTTTCTCAACACTTTATTTTATATAAACTAATTTTTTGTTATTATTTGAAATGAACGATTAGGCAAGGCAGTCACTTATTGTCCGAGGTCTTTTCCCCATGCTTGCTGACCCTCGACATCCTGTAAGTTGGAATCTATATATAATTTAAAAGTAAAAAGATTTAATCATCAAAACACTAAAATCTCTTTATATATTAGTAACCCGATTCTTGTATTACAGGCTGAATCTACAAGTGCAACAAATGAATCAGTTCTAAAGGTTGCACTAGACCATGGAAAAGCCTCGGGAGTGATTAAATCACACGATCGAGTTGTTGTCTGCCAAAAGGTTGGAGATGCTTCGGTGGTTAAAATCATTGAGCTTGAAGATTAGAAACCGTTTGCATGCACACACCATTTGACAATATTATTTAAACGTGTGTTTATATCATACATTCCACGGTTCGGTTTGGGGCAAAATTTTGTTACAGGAAAATTCAAATTATGATACAGTATTTAATACCCCTTGCTTCATGTCTTAATGTAGCTTTTGATAAAGAATGGAATAAAAAGGGGTTTCTGGTTGTTATTTCATAGTTTTGGTGTAGTTTAGCAAGTTATAAGCTCATGAGGTGATTTTAGCGTAAATCATATATTTAGCTTGTCAAGCGAAAAACAAGCTTAAAATTGAAGTTCTCTAATGATCACCGATACGTCTAAATCTTGTTGATGGGTATTTAAAGACATTCAATATGAGCTTAAAAGTTAACGTCTCTCTTTCATCCATGTTCGCTATGAGATTTATTTTCGGCGTTACGATTGTATTGTTGCTTTCTTTTGATGAAAACTAAAGTATCTGATACAAGCATGTTGTAAATCATTTTTTCTTTATATATTTTGTTACTTGATATTGATCAAGAATTAAATTATATTTAAATAAAAATAATCATTTAGTCTTGTTATATAAGTCTAAACGTACTAAGTGAACAACAAGCGCCCATGGCCTAATGGATAAGGCGTCTGACTTCTAATCAGGCGATTGTGGGTTCGAGTCTCACTGGGCGTGAGAAATATATTTCAAATATATTATTTTCTACATCAGATACATCCATTTATATTATTACAAAACAGTTTTACATGAAACTCAATTTTAATCCTTATTAAAATACAAAACAGAATACAAACTCAATATACTTATAAAGATACAATTTAACTTTACCTACAATCCAGCATATCAAGATATTTTTAGCTTTACCTGTCACTTAACTTGCTTATATTAAGATACGGTTTCAGTTTTACCCGTAAAAAAATTCACTTATATTAAGGATACCAGGTTACTTGTTAAATGGAGTTTTTTACAGAACTAATATCGTTTTAGAAATTCTTTTCACAACTAAGCATAGGTTTGAAAATTTTTCAAAATTAATGCAATCTCCATTAATAATGGCAACTTGAAAAAACCCTATAGGGTTAGTCAGGGGATTTAAGGGAATGTAAATTATTGGGAATATATAAGTTGCCGTTACTAACGACAACTTCTGCCATGTTTTTGTCAAGTTGTCATTATTAATGGAAACTTCTGAAAAGTTGTCATTAGCAATGGAAACTTCTGCCATGTTTTTGTCAAGTTGCCATTACTAATGACAACTTCTGAAAAGTTGTCATTAGCAATGGAAACTTATGACAGGTTGCCATTAACAATGGAAACTCCTGCCAAGTTGCCATTACTAATGGCAACTTTTCGGTACCGAAACGAGTTTATGAACCACGGTTTTAAACACATCTCCTTGTGGTCATTTCTTAGACGTGATTCCACGTTTGCGGCTGCGACTAATGCTCCGGTTGAAGATAGCGACTCCGACTCTGATGGTTTAGGTGCGGAGGAGCATTGGTGAATTTATGTTTTTAGTATATGTATTATGGTTTTAACGCATGCTTTAAGGTTTCTTATGAATTTAGGGTTTTAATGTATGCTTTATGGTTTGTTATGAATGTTTTTTTTATTAATTAACTTTTAAATTTTAATACACCAAGTGTATTATCTTTAACCGGCAAACATGTAAAGAAAATTACAAAATATGTTAATATTTTCTAAATGCAATATGAGCATGGTTATTGACTATGCTCAACGAAGTGAATTTTGAGTTACTTGAGTTAATTGAAAAAGTACTGATTTTCATGCTTGTTCATAGTTTTGACTTAAAAAAAATAAAATAAAAACAAAGCAAGTTTCAAATTAATTCTCATTATCACCTTTTAAAAATAACGGTCTCCCCTCAATCTACTTATATTATAATAACTAAACATAATTAAAAGGATGCATGTATTATGTTAGAAGTTTAAAAAATGCGTGCATGCATCTTTAGCTACTGACATTCATCTTATTTATTATTCCAAACAAACACCCGTGAACTAAAGTAAAGAAGTGATATCAGAAGTTGCCATTAGTAATGGCAACTTGGCAGAAGTTTCCATTGTAGTAATGACAACTTGACAAAAACTTGGCAGAAGTTGCCGTTAGTAACGGCAACTTATACATTCCCAATAATTTAAGTCTTACTAATGGAGATTGCATTAATTTTGAAAAATTTTCAAACCCATGCTTAGTTGTGAAAAGAATTTCTTAAACGATATTAGTTATGTAAAAAACTCTCGGTTTTATTGTAACACAAACTCAGAAAGTCAACCGTTTAAAGCATCAACCAACAAGTGTTTTTAAGCCTAAATAAGCATCCTTTGGAGGTACTTTTGGGTGCATGTCCATGTACAAGGATATGGTAGGATAGTTTATGAGAGTAAGAAACACATGTTTTTTAAGCGTATGTCGTGTGGCGTCCTAGGGAATTTTGAAGGCATTTTTGAATGTCTATCCTTGCAGATTCGCAGAAGTATGGGATTGGATACTATTGGATAGATTGCAAGAGGGGCACCCAGACAAGTGGTGACATGACTGGCGACTTTAGGCTTCTAGCCATCTAATAATGATGCCTAAAGGTTTTAGGCTTCGACTTGAATGCTTTATATGAATACATAATGCTTAATGGTAATACAACTGTCAAAAGTCTAAACAACATGCATATACGTAAAAAAAAATAATAACCAATTAAGGTTGGAAGGTATACTAGAAGTGTGTAAAGTGTAAACAACATGCTTATACAAAAGAAACCAATTAAGGTCGAAGGGTGCAATATATGTGTCTAAAGTCTAATCAACATGTTTATACGAAAAAGCCCAATGAAGAAACACTAACCGGACCCCGGGCAGATTACTGGTAACCTGGGGGTTAGATAGATGTTTCCCACGAGGGGTTAGACCCTTGGAAGATGGTTCTTCTGATAACCTGCAAAACAGACACCGTGAGCTCGTCACTGAGAAGGGGGGGGGGTTCCTCCTTGTGACCACCCTCCGGCGTGAGAATCAGACTAGATTGCTCTTTAAATATAAAAGTATATTAAGAGATTGCTAGAGCAGATATCAGGTATATTATGATGATAATGTGATAATGTAATGTTGTGATGATCATACCATTTGGGGTATTTATAGCCGAAGGTAGGTTTCCAAGGAGGTATGGCCGGCTGCTACAGTGTTCCTGTTCATCAACAGTAGCCTACGCACGTGCCCTGCTGGTAGTTGGTGGGTAGGCAGCGGCTGATAGTGACCAGGCCTGCTGTGTACTATTCCCTTTCCACCAACTGCCGGCTATGCACGTGGTATGACAGTAGTTGGTGAGTAGGCAGCGGCTAATAGTGATACAGTACAGGAGCATGCTGCTCGCCATACTGTATCAGTGAGCTGTCGTATCTCTGATCAGATCTTTCGCCCATACCTCGTCAGGTACAGTAAAAGATCCTTCAGTATACGGACTGGCTTATTTGGGCGGGAGTATTCCCCCTCCCGCCTCTGTGTGGGATTGCTCCCGGCTTGGCTCATTCCTTCAGGTGACACTGAATGATCGAGAGCTAAGTGCCTTGTGCGTGTAGTCATGCTGCGCGGGTGGCCTTCCCTAATGGCTTGTATCCGAGGCTGCGGGGACAGGCGGAGTCCTTCACCATTGGGAGGCATTTCCTGCGGGACCAGCTTGCGTACTGCGCGTAAGGACGTCACGTCTCTGAGCATGGTTGGTTCTGCGGATCCAGTTGGTCTCTGCGCAGACTTCCCTGTTTAAGGTGAGTCTTGCGGGTCCAACTGGGCTCTGCTGGGACCTACCTCTTCAAGTCCCCCCAGTCCAATGTTCTTCTCATGAGTGTTTAATAAAGTGAGGTGAACTTTTGGACTTGAGCAAAGGGTTTTGAAAAGGGTTTTGTAAGGTTTTCCATGGGGATTCTTTCCGCGGAAGTCCTTGTCACTTTGCAGAAATGCCCGAGTTTCCTGCTTGGTCTTTGGGTATGATGCGGGTAGGTCTGTAACCTCCTCGCTAGTCAGGAGTATTGAGTCCCAGTTGTATGGATTTTCCATGTGGTTTTGGTAGTTTTGAACATAGTGATCAATTATGTTAAGACCACCAATTCCATCATGGAGCTTCAAACAACGTAGTTCTCGACGTTCCCGCTATGCGGGGATGTTATTTCCGTTTCCGCAAGCATTGCCCAGAAGATCCTTCTTGGTTTCAATTCCCAGCGGAGCGCTAGGTATGTGAAGGGTTTTGCCTTAACACTGTACCTGCGCTCGTCTTACGGTTACTTTACTTCCAAGGTATTCCTGGCGTCAATTCCCTGCGGGTGCTAGGTATGTGAAGGGTTTTGCCTGAACACTGTACCCGCAGCCGTCTTATAGTTACTTGGTTGCCGAGGTACTTGGCTTCAATTCTCTGCGGGTGCTCGGTATGTGAAGGGTTTTGCCTTTACACTGTACCCGCATCCGTCTTACGGTTACTTGTTTGCCAAGGTTTATTTGGCTTCAATTCCCTGCGGGTGCTAGGTATGTGAAGGGTTTTGCCTTTACACTGTACCCGCATCCGTCTTACGGTTACTTGTTTGCCAAGCTTTATTTGGCTTCAATTCCCTGCGGGTGCTAGGTATGTGAAGGGTTTTGCCTTTACACTGGACCCGCATCCGTCTTACGGTTACTTGTTTGCCAAGGGGTAAAGGGGTATTTTCCCGCTTACTTTTTAATATTTTCGAATTTTGAATTTTGAAATTCGAAGAGTTGGTGAAAAGATCAGAACAGTCCAAACCTCTGAAACGTCGTGCGACGGTTTCTTCTGACTGTGTCAGGACGTGCAGGAAGTTATGGTGACGTGACAGAACATGGTCATTCCAGTCGCTTTTTCAGGCGCGTGGGCGCGATTTTTCGGGCGCGTGGCCGCGAAATTACTGGCACACGTCCTTTCAACAGCTGTTGCCAGCTTGCTTTCTGCCACGTGTCATAGTTTCATTGCACATTCGATTTCTCTCTCCTCCGCATTAAATTCACCGCATTAATTGCGATTACTATATAAAGGGGGAGAGGGTTATTTGCAATTCACACTTTTCACTCTTCTCTTCATCTTTAAGGCGATTTCCGGCGAATACTCCTTTATTCAATCGAGCATTCTCTCGAAATCGTTCTCTTCTTTCTCTGCAAGATGTCTTCTCGTGATGCTGAAGCTATAGCTGACGACAGGGGTACTGCTGGCGAGTGCCAGTGTGCTCTGCCCGGCGATCAGTACCGGTATGTTGTCAGGAAGTTCATGCTCGATCATCTCGAGCCTGAGTTTCCTGAATCCCACCAGACCGTGTATGATGCCC
Organism: Bidens hawaiensis; assembly: GCF_021521415.1. Lineage (NCBI taxonomy): Eukaryota > Viridiplantae > Streptophyta > Magnoliopsida > Asterales > Asteraceae > Bidens > Bidens hawaiensis. Next base: position 17,830 of record NW_027498794.1, on the reverse strand, counting down.
CCAGAGGCAAGATCGGGGTTTATGCTGCATTTTTTGTCTATGGGAATCTTAGATTCCCGTTGACAAAATTTGTTTACCGTGTCCTTGAGAGGCACGGTGTTCATTTGACCGAGCTGCACCCCATGGCGATCGCCAAGATTCGCCATTTTGAGTGGGTGTGCCGGATTTTGGGCATCGAGCCCCATGTGGACCGCCTGATGACCTTCTATACCTGGAGGTGCATCCAGGGGTGGTACACCTTGACGACCCGTATTAAGGGTCTGAAGATTTGCGACACCGAGCGCAGTCTTCGCGCGTGGAAGCAGGAATTCTTCTACATTTCTGCCCGCGCCATCCCCCTTGCCATGAAGTTTAAAAATGGCCAAGCGATACCGAGCCTTCACGCCCCCAACTACCAGGAGGCGGAATGGTTTTCGAAGATATCCCGGATCCAATCTCCGGTTTACCGATTTGCGGAGTCCGGGATGGTCATGTTAGGGATGAGCCGGGTGTGGAAGGATGCGTCTCAGGTTCCCATCCTTCTCGAATACGGTTTGAACTCTATTCCCTATGGTATGTCTTGTCTTTCTTTTTGATACAAGTTTGTCTTCTAACTGTTTCTTTTCTTTCAGAGGGAAATAATTTGGAGTCGCTTCTGTTCCCGCGGGAAACCGACGGTCCCGCGCGGATGGGTACTCGTGCTCTGGACGAGGGCGAGTTGCCCATCCTGGAGCAAACGGCGGATCGTTTTGTGGAGGTCTATCCGCTGGGCCACGAGATCCTGAGCCACCGGCGGCCAGGTAAGGCGATATTCTTTCCTCAATCTCTCAATGCTGTACCCGCTGTTGGAATTCTTGACCTGTCTTATTCTGAGGAATCCTCAGATGCTCCTCCATTGGTGCGGAAGAAGAAAGCTGCTGCCGGCGGGAAAGGGAAGGAGAAGGCCTCCACGGCTGGTCCGGTGGTTCTATCCGACTCGGAGTCAGATAGTGAAGAGGTGGCGGGGAAGCCCGGTGGTGAGAAGACCACTGTTCCGGAGGCTACGACCGTTACCTCCGGAGAACCAACGAAGACGACGGTGACCGGTACCAAGAGGCCGGCTCCATCGGGTTCCTCCCCGCCCGTCCGTACGTTCAGGGTCAAGAAAACCCGTAAGTACAATCATAATGTCTTTGCAGATTTATTACTTCTTAAATTTATCTAACACTTTCTTCTTTGTGCAGGCGTGGATGTTGACGCATTCTGGGGTGAAGCGCAGGGGAGTACCTCCCCGCCAATGACGGTAGGCTCGGTCAGCCTTCCTGAGGCGTCGACCCAGGCGCCTGCGCCTGCATCCGCTGGTCCAGTTGCTCGTTCCTTTGAGCCAACTGTTCCGGCCGAGATGACGTCACCGCCGGCCGTGAGTGCGATTTTTACAGCATCCTTCACGGAGCCGGCGGTTACTGCTGCTGCTGAGGAGGCGACGACCGCGGCGGCGACCACGGCGGCTGCCACCATGCCCGCGCCACCGGCACCTACGGCCGGACCATCAGGTACGCGCAGGGCTTCCCGCCGATCTTTGCCCCCTTCCCGTCTGCCTGACCTGTTGGATGGATTTCCTTTAGGTTCAGGTGATGGGTTTGGCGGCTATCGGCCTGTCATTGACCCTACAGGTGCGTAGGGTTCCTTTCTTTTTCCCTAATGTTTTTTATCATCTTTTCCTTACTGCCTTTGTTTCTTTTGCAGTGTCGGATTCCAATGAAGTGTATGTTCCGCGATGGAACATACGCCGAGGAACAACCCTTCGTACCCCTGTGGAGTGAGTGGACTGGGCTCGCCACGCTGCTCCTCATGGTGCGTTGGGGGAAGCCATGGCTAGCTACCAGGAGGGTAGGCTAACCAATGAGCTTCGGGTTCTCCAAGCCCGGATGCAGCCGCGCGTCGAGCTGCTTTGTCGTGAAAACGACAAGTTGAAAGCAGCTCGCGCCAAGGACGTATCTGAGGCGCGTGCTCTTCGGGAGGAGAACCAACAGCTGGCGGCAGCTGCCGCCGACAAGGAGAAGGCCTTCAAGGCCCTCGAGGTTGAAGTTCAGGCGCGACTCGAGGCCCGCTCCAAGGCTGCCCAAGCTGTGAATGAACAGCTTCGGCTGGCCAGGGAGACTGCGCGAAACGCAACCGAGAGGGCTGCCAAGGCTGAAGCCGTTGCTGAGCCTTTGCGTGTGGAGAATGAGGAGCTCAAGGCCAAATTAGAGGCTCTCCAACGCGCTCATGATGCCTTGGCAATGGAAGATGCCAAGAAACTACAGGAAATCTTGGACCAAAGAGGGGTGCTTGACCACACCGAGCGGAAGCTTAAGGGCGTCGAAGAGGCTGCCGCAAAGCAAGTTTTACTTGCCAACCTTAACAAGAGCGAAGCCGAACGCGCCCATAACGAAGCTCAAGCTGCCCTCCAATGGCTTCTTCGAGAAGCGTTGCCTCAGGTATGTTTAGCTTTATCTTGTCGCTTTTCTTTTGTAAGAAAAGGTTCTAATACTTGTATTTTTTTTTTGTAGGTTGTGCGTCGGGTCTTTTCAGAGACCTCTTACGATGATGCTATGACCGCAGCCCTCAACGCTTCTCATGAGGATGGGGAAAAGGCCGGCTTCCTGCTTGGTCTAGGGTTTGTTGAGAAAGGCGTCCCGCCTTCCAACTTCCCTTTGTTCGATGTGGATACCGAAGCCATTTATGACCAAGCATTGAACCAATACGCCGCCTTCCCGCATCCAGTGGTGGAAAAGGTGGACGAAGTAGCTGCTGCTGATGATGGGTTAGCTGTCCTCAGAGCGTTCCTCGAACCACCCCGTTCTTCTGACGGAGCGGGTCCAAGTGGAAGCGTCCCTGAAGCTTGATCCTGAAGATCCCTTCCCATTGCTAAGACTTGTATAGTTTTATTCTCTTAGGCGGGTAGTTACCCGGCCATTCTTGTAATATATTCTTGAAATATTAATCTTTTTGCGTATAAGATTGTTATTTCCTTCTTTGGGTTCCTTGCTTTATAAACTTATGACTTGCATACTTAGTTTAAATTAGCAATTTTCCAAGTGTTTAGAATAAGAACCTTTGAACGTGGTTGATAATGGGTTAAAGTTTCGCTTCCTCTTTCGTGATTGTGCGGGTAGAACCGTCACTTGCACTTGGTAGGATGGCTAAACTTTAACCTTCATCTGACCTGCGTGTAGGTTTTCCTTTTCGAAATTTCTAAGGCATTAAGATAAGTTAACCTTTGAACGTGGTTGATAATAGGAAGTCTTGCTTCCTCTTTCGTGATTGTGCGGGTAGAACCGTCACTTGCACTTAGTAGGATGGCAAAACTTTACCCTTATCTGACCTGCGTGTAGGTTTTTCTCACCTTTTGAGGATAAGTTAACCTTTGAACGTGGTTGATAACAGGAAGTCTTGCTTCCTCTTTCGTGATTGTGCGGGTAGAACCGTCACTTGCACTTAGTAGGATGGCAAAACTTTACCCTTATCCGACCTGCGTGTAGGTTTTCCTTATCCTTTTTAAGAATTTTGTTTTGAACCGTTCGACGCGCGGTTGTCGATAGGTTAGTGTTCGGTTTCCTTTCATGATTCATGCGGATAGACTGGCACTTTCATTTAATAGGATAATTGAACTCTTCCCCTTCAACTGACCTGCGTGAAGGTTTGTCAAGTTATTGGGTTCGTGCGGGTAGGACCGCCTTCCCACGCAACGACTTCACGTAATGTGAACGCCGTCACCAGTGTTGCATAGTTTAACCGTTCGACGCGCGGTTGTTGATAGGTTATTATTCAGTTTCCTTTAATGATTCATGCGGATAGACCGGCACTTTCATTTTTGGGTGCTGAACTTTTTCCCAAACTGACCTGCGTGAAGGTTTGTCACGTTATTGGGTTCGTGCGGGTAGGACCGCCTTCCCATGCAATGACTTCACGTAATTATGCGGTGAAAACCGGCATATTAGTGTTCAGAAAAGTATGAATGTAAAATCATCAGCTTCGATGTTCTTAAAGAGAATCATTTCCATTAGAAGTGGCTCTTGGCCTTTTCTTTACAAATTGGAATTGATTTACATGCAGACTGTGTAAATGAGCTCCCTTCCATGTTGGGATGGGAGTGCCATCGAGCCGATACGCACCTGGTTCGGGATCTCGTTCTTTACGCAGCATGTAGTCTCGATTTTGAAGCTGGAATTGATTCGTGTCTTCCCCAGCTGAGGTTCTATACGCACCCGCCTGCTCAGCCTTTATTGTGCCACGAGGTGCGCGAGCGTCCCATCTCTGACAAATGCTTCGACCATGTCCTTTACGTCTATGCATTCTTCAGTGTTGTGGCCTTTTGTCTTGTGGAAGTCACAGTATTTGCTCCGATCAGCATCGTGACGATGTCGGATTATTGGAGGCTTTGGCCATGGGAGCTCTTCAGTGGCGAATATCTCAGTGACGCTTTTGGTGAGTGGCGTCCATCTGGAGTTCCGGTGCGACTGTACATTATCCCTTCCGCCCACTCGATGTTGCAAGCCGGATGAGGTGTCAAAGTTTACCCTTGACTGCCAAATGCCTAGCTTTCGCTTTTTATTTAGTCTGGCGGTGAGGACGTTGTCTTCTCTCGTCTTCTGAGTGTAGAGGTTTGTGTTCTGTGGGAGATCTCTACCCAGTTGCTTCTCTGTTTCCGCATAGCGTTTTGCTGCTGTCATGATGCCATCCCATGTGGATGGCATGCCATCTTTACCCGTTAGGGTGCGGATGAGCTCTGGGTCATGTGCGCCCTGGATGAAGGCAGCGCGAACAAGATCTTCGCTGATATTGCCCAAACTTAGCTTCTTTGAGTTGAAGCGAGTGATGAAGTTTGGCAGAGATTCATCTTCCTCTCGTAAGCATTTGAGGATTGTCCATTGCTCCTCGGTATACTTCCGTTGCTGGCTGAAGTGTTGGCTAAACTTCTGTTGGAAGTCTGCCCAGTCGTAGATGTGGTTGACCGGTAGACGATCAAACCAAGCTCTAGCAGCCCCAACAAGCGTCATTTGGAACATGTAGCACCACGTGGGTTCCGTCCAATTGCTGACGGTTGCCCCCGCTATGAACCTGTTCAAATGATCGTCTGGATCAGATAAACCGTCATATGTGCCTATGTTAGGCATTTGTTTGGCACTCTTTGGGGCGATTGCCTCCGCAATGTCCTTAGCAAATTTGGACGTTCCCGCATTTGCAACGTTTGGTCTGAATGTTTTGGAGAAGTCTCGTGGACTTCCACCTGTGCTTTTTGGTTTGAAGGCTTGTCCAAAATGCCTTTTCGGTTGGGATTCCGTTTCCTTACGCTTCCCTTTTGCCCTATGGCGAGGGTTCGCGTCGGAGTCGGATTCCTCCGAGTCATCCTCCCAGTATTCGAATTCGTCGGCCTGTTGCACGGAACGCAAGCGTTCGTCCAACTCAGCCTGGAATTCCTTTTGTCGTGCCTCCGCCCATGCCTTAACTCGAGAGTCTGGCGGGGGAGTCTTCGTTTCTCAAACTGGGTATCGGTGGATCCCAGTAGTTGATCATTTACTGCACTTGCCCCAGCTTTGGTAAGTGGGGTAGTGTTCTTAAAATTTACTTCACTTGCCCCGGCTTCGGTAGCCGGGGTAGTGTTTGTAAAAACTGTGTTGCCGGTATTCCCCCCAGTAGCTGGGGTTGTGGTTACCGGAATTTCTCTAACCATCTTTGTAAAAGTTTGAAAAAACTGGAGAAAATTGTAGTTCTAGCTTTATGCACGGATGGCGCCAATGAAGAAACACTAACCGGACCCCGGGCAGATTACTGGTAACCTGGGGGTTAGATAGATGTTTCCCACGAGGGGTTAGACCCTTGGAAGATGGTTCTTCTGATAACCTGCAAAACAGACACCGTGAGCTCGTCACTGAGAAGGGGGGGTTCCTCCTTGTGACCACCCTCCGGCGTGAGAATCAGACTAGATTGCTCTTTAAATATAAAAGTATATTAAGGTCGGACTTTAGGAGGGTGTCATCCTGCTTGGCCGATACCAACTATTTGCTCGGATATACTCTCTCTCTCTCTCTCTCTCTTTGCCAAATCACCCCTTCATCTCGATCTTCCCTCCCGTTTCACTTTTCCCTTCTTTTCTTCATCACCTACTGACATGAAGATGCCACTACGTATGTTTCTTGCGGTATTTTGAGCTGAGACGATGTTTCCAGCTAGTACCGCCTTGCCATCTCACTGTCACATCCTCCATCCCGAGCTTCCCCGCACCCACCAACCCAATGAAAGACCAATATTATTGTTGAACATCAACCAACTCCATTTCCTTTTGCCTCAACATAATCACCATTCTTTCATTCTCAACCTTCATCCTTTCATTCCTCACCTTCTCCACCTCCATTTCCATATTTCTTCTCTAACTAAACTTAACGCATCTCAACCTCCTTTTCTCTAACTCATAAGTTTCACCTTCAAACCCTAATCTCTCTTCTTTCAATCGCATCATCTTCATCTTCACCCACCGCCTCTTTTCCCACACACTTTTCCTCAAATCCTCCATCACCGACCTCACTTCGCCCTTAAATTCGTCCATCACACTCTCCACCTTGCTTCGTTTCCGATTACCCAAATCGCCGTCCTCATCCCCCTCCTCGTCTTCATCTTCATTTTCATCATCGTATTCTTCATGTTCATTACTAGAATGCACGCACCACTGCCTGTGGTGCGTGGATTGTTGGGTAGCAGTAGCTTCGTTTGGTAAAGAAAGACAGGCGCTGACGGTGTGAGCTGCAGCGTCTGTTTTACAGCTACCACAAGCATTGTGGTAAGCACACATTTCTCTAAAGAAAAGATGCTTGGAATTCCACTTCTTCCTTCATCTTGGAGGGAATATGATCCATTGATTCAAGCAAAGTTTGATCCTCAACAACTTTACAAGCAATTCCTTTCCCTGTAATATCATCTTATACCTTTTATTCAAATCATTAAATTTATCTTCACATTGATGTGTAGACACACAAAACCCTTTCTCCATCATCGCTTTTGAAACCGATTTCCATTTACCCTTTCCGCCTCTCTTCTTCTCCAGTTCGACGTGTTCTGGACCCACTTCATCCCCAATATAGAAAACCACCATCATCAACACCCTCACCATATTATCAGTCCACTTCATCCTCTGCCACCTCAACTTCCCGTCGTAGTTGGCCGGATTGTTCAAATTGTTGCTATTGTTTTCCATTTCAGGAAATAAGTTTTGAATGATCAAGATCAAATTTTGAGAGATACCCACTGACTGGAATTACATGAGGATCAAAACCCAGAATTTAGAATTTGTAAATTGTGATTACTTTTGGTGGGTGTGAAAATATAGAAGATTGGTGGGTCAAGGGGCGGAGCAGCTGGTTTTTACATACAAGAAAGCTGCCCATTGTTTTGGTTTCATCTTTTCTGCCGGAATTTTTAAGGATATAAATGGATAGATATGACTATATATGTTTGGTTTGTTTTGGAAACTTTCAATTTGAAGTATTTTTTTTATCAAAATAACTTTCTCAATAATTTTCTTGCATGACCATAAGGCGTTGTTGTTGGCTGCTATTATTATTACTAGCTGTAAAAGTGGTGTTACAGTCTACTTGGCCGGCCTTTAACGTGACTATACCGTGCCGGCTTGTTAAAGGCAGGGCGTTATGGAGATTATGTTAACGAAGTAACGAGACCTTTTTTTTTAGACATAATATATAATTGTTTATTGGATTACATCGAAACAGAAGGCAAGCGGGCAACAAGCTGCGCCGCTACCCCTTTTTGAATCGCAAAACCCAATCTTTTAAAAACTATATTTGCTGATCTTGGAGTCATAACATTACTATGCATGACCCGCTGAACACGGGTAAGTAGCTCCACAGCTTCAGGCGCGAGGAAACTAAAAGAGTCAAAAGCAAAAGGAATAAATACATGTTGGTTGTCAAGACACGCCTTTTCATGTTTTGCCACCTTACTTGAAGCAGCTTTTAATGCGGCTTGACCGACCGCGAAACCACTACTCCCTAAGCCCACCAAAGGAGAAACCCCTGTTAAATCCACACATACGTGTTTCCCTCCTATCCATCCAAACACCAAAATGTCAGCCGGTCGAAGAGATGATCTTCCCTCCAACGGGTCAGTCAGGAAATTCACAGGTGCTTCTTTCTTAACAGAAATTCCAGCTCGCCTGAATATATCAAAGAGCACATCCCTAACCAGATCGTATCGGTACTTGAACCCCGGGAGCTCTTTACAGTGCACCGCGTGCTCCCCATATGAGTCTAAACACGCTTTACGACAAACATGACATATCTCATCAACCGGAAATAGAGGAATCATAAGGCGATACTTAAGGATACTACGATACTCCACTGGAGACATATGCTGGCCTAACCCATCTATAGGAATAGCAAGAAGAAAATCTTGAGCATGTGTGCTTGTAGACACCCAAAAATGGCTTTTTGTCTGCTTGTCATGTTAAAGTGTGACTCCATGTCGTGAACAATTTTACTGAAAAGAGTGCTCGCCAATGCATGCTGGGCTTTAGAGGGGGCGGTCTTTTTGTTAGAGAAACTGCTAAAATCGAAGCTTGGAATCATATCACGAAGACAAGCCAGAGCACAAGAATAATCAGAATCCATCCCACATATACCACTGTCTCGCAAAATGTGATCCTGAAGCACCCACGATTGGGATCTCGAGGCCACAAACGCATAAGAGGAAGCCTCTACTGCCGAATACAACCCTAAACCCCAATTCTTAATGGGTAAGGAAGCAAGTCGCCATTGGAGGTCTCCAAAGAAAGGACCTCCACAAACTACAACGTCCTCGATCGCCTCACGCAATCCCTTGTCAAAAAACACCGCTGCCTCCATCATGTGTACAGGTTGGTATGTTCTCAAACCGAAGAAAAGTTTAGCAATACCCATATATGATCGAAGCAAAAGTAACTCACTCTGCGGGTCACCAAGTTTTGGGAGAAGACGCATCAAATCAACAGCATTAGTAGCTCTCTTCTTTGCCAAACCCTTAATAAACCCGGTGTCTTTACTAACAGCTCCCCCAAGAAGCTTCACCCCTAATAATGGTCTCCCGATGTCAGCAGGGAATACACCGTCACGAGACTTCGTACCATCACAAGAAGGCCAAAATAGCTCAGTTTTCTTAATATTCAGTTCAAGACCCAAAGTTGGACCCGTCACCTTAATGATATCCAGCACTTTAGCCACCTCCATTGAATCTCCAATGACTGTCCCATCATCAAGATACCAGGCATGAAGAAGAAGCTTGTAATTGTCTCGAATCTGATGCACAAGGGGGTGTAAAACCAAGGAAAAAAGGAGTGGTCCCAATGGGTCTCCTTGTTGAACCCCTATGGTGGACCAAATATTATCATCCCCAAGATATAGTCTTGATGGCTGCCCATATAAAAATTCCACCCACAAGGAAATAGAAGGGCATCTGATCCTTACCTCATGAAGTAAAGCTGATCTATCCACCATATTAAATGCATTAGATTTTAACTGTAAGCATTGCAAGAGACCCATCAGTGTGGCGCTCACTCAACACCCTGTTGGCGCTATGTAATATGGCCTCCGCACCACCCGACACACCAACCCCAAACTGGAAATCATTAAGGTATTTGGTCATTTCTTTGCCAACCCCTTTCATAGCCACCTTAGAAACCAAACGCCTCCATATAGTACCCACTGCAATAGGTCGGATCCCGTTGTCGGGTTTTAAAAGCGGTGTAAGAGGAGCAGACGCGACAAACTCTGCCAAAGTAGAAGGCCATCTCCCTCCTAACCATAAATTAACCACCGCAGTGATAGCACATATGAGGTCAGTGGCAATAGCCGACCCTTCTCCACAAAGAGCATCCAAAATATGTTGCGCTCTCAAACCGTCCCTCCCACACGAAGTTCCTTTGGGAAACGATTTAATGCAACCAAGGACACTATCAACCTCTGCCACAAGAGGAGGCTCGGAATAAGTCATGTTCGGCATAGCCGGTGGCTTCTTGTACGGGTGTTTAGCTTCTAATGCCTTTGTGGTATCAGAATTGTAAGGTGCAACACCAGATGAGCATAACACCTTTACTGCAGCAGTAAAGTGACCATCCGCAACTTTTCGAAGACACTGTTTAACGTTATTGTTGACAAGATCCCCCTCCTTTTGAATATCCATGTCACCTTGGCCTAAGGACCTCAAACTAGAACCATTTAACAGATTTTTAATTAACATGGTAATACCATCAACTTTCCCCCATGTGGCTAAAGAACTCATTATTGAATGATGTTGCATGGCTTTCCTATTCCCGAACCTGCTTTCGTGCCTATTTTTGGGTCTGAACACCTGTAAAGTGCAACGAGGAAGAAGTAACAGCCTAACCCACGCATCAACAGAATCTGGTTGAGCAACCACTTTATAGAGTGTTGTTTTCAAAGCTTGCGAAAAGGCCATCCGACAGCTATGAGGGATACTCTTGACGGTAACGATAGGTGCCTTAAGTACACGATCAAGAAGGGAGACATCCAACACGAAGGACTCATGAACAGTTGTCTCGGGACCCTTGATAAAAGGTTTCGAAATCCCAATAATGTGTGTATCCGAGTCAATTGCATGATCATTAAACTTCACAATGCCATCAGGGTGATGACAAGCACGTTTCAAGCTCTGAAGGTTCATGCAATCCCCACACAACCATTGATCCAACACCTTCAATGTTTCATCAACTTTCAAAAACAAGCCATGGTCTGTAGAGATCGCCTCCCGCAACACACTTTTACGTTCTTCTTTAGTAAGGTGCACACTCTTGAGATGAGAGATCAAACGAGAAATCCCCTTATTTCCCGCTCCACCATTCGAACAACAATGAAACGCACGAAACGGACACGGCCATGAGCCGTTCAAAGTAGAGGAATGAGTTGTCATAAAATATGACAAAACGATACTAAAACTTAAAAAGACATTTCATCGAACACTTGGCGCGCAGTTATAAAGAAAACCCCATTTCACATGACTGGAGGAAGACGATAGGATCGATGGCCGGTAAAGTCGTAGTGATGATTAAAATCTTGAAAGACGGGGATTGTTTTGTGGGGGGGGGGGGGTTGGTACATAAAAATAATTAAAAAATAAAAAAAAGAGTTTTGATAGTGAGGATATTTAATACATAGTGAGACCCTTTACAAGGAAATAACGGGGTTACCCTTAAATAGCCAATCGCTGTTTTTTCTTGTATGATTTTTTACTAATATTATTTAATGTATGTAGTTAATAAGTGGATTGGTTAAAACCTTACCGTCTAAATAACAATAACCTATCACTTTAACTAACTAGCAAACTTTTCTTAAAGCTTAAGAGTTTTAACTTACAAGTTACTAAAATTAAAAATGATAATGACACCAACCTAACAAGTCAAACTGTAACGTTTGCCCGATACTCTAAATCAAATTTTTTTTTGTAATATTTTTAAAAGTTAATCTTTTGAGCATTGAAGAACGATATACCTAAAAAAAACTCTAATTAGAAAGTGACAAGTGTAAAGAAAATCATATTTTATTAATTTCCTAACGAATATTACGCTCTAAAAGATATATTCGCATTGTTTTGGCTTTTTTTCTTTTCGTGTGTGGTGGTTTGACGTCTCACTACACATGGATCTTTTTTATTGGTGGAATTAAATCAACATGCATATCCACACAATTTACACTCGTATCCATTACCATGCTCATTGCTCACACCCCACTTCTTAACATCCTTGGCGCCCCATCCGTGGTGGCACGCATGCTTTTACTGATGTAGACTTAGGTGTTAACCCACTACACATAGTCCTTAAGCTGAGGTAACTGTTCTAAATTATACTAATATTAATATAAAAGAAAAGATGACTATATTTTAAGGGTCCTGCTAGGGACATCAAAACACCCCCCAATACGCCCCTATAGCCCCTTATAGGACTATACGAGGCCCTATGCGCCCCGTATAGGAATATACGGGGCTTATAAGGGGCCCTATACGTCCCGTATAGCCCTATACGAGGTGTATTGATGGTTTTTTTTTAGCAAAATAGGGTGGTGTCTCTAGAATTCTCCTATTTTAATGGGTAATCACCAATCTTCCATTATTTTTTAGCAGAGCCCATAGATTTAGATTTTGTAAAACCGTTCATATATATTTAATGGAGGTCCACCTTGTTCTTATACGAGGTCACTTCATGTTGATGTCTAAAACTTTTATAAAAACCTACATAACCATAGCGAGCCAAATAAACGAACTCGACTAACATCTATACAAACAACCATACGAGCTTATTTCAAACGATCTTTTTAAGTCACTTTTGAGTAAATTTCAAGCTGTGGTTAACAACAATAGTCTCTATTAGCATTATGTTGGCTATCAATAGGTTGTGTAAATGAGACTGCTCAAATATTTAAATAGCATATAATTCAAAGCTTGATTACAATCAGCCAGTATAAATTTTTTTGTCGAGTTGGCATCCATTCATGATCAACTTACTCGTTGGCTAGCTTGATATTTCGGCTTGCTCGTTCTCAAGCTACGAAAAATAGTTTTAGAGTGTCTAACTCACACTACATGATAAAACAACATAAACGAATGTAAAACATCAGGATCGAATCGTAAGACCATTTTGAGTTTATAAAACTTTGGTATATATATGGTCTGGTTTTAAGATAAATTTAACTATTTAAATGCATACTACTAAGTACTAACACCAACAGTTAAATATATATGTGTCTTAGTGAGCAAAGACATGGTGGCTGAATTTATACGGAACTTGTACTCCAACAACTATACAACAAAGGGATAATTTTATAAAATAGTAACAAAGTTTTAAGATTGTTTCAATTAAGTCACTCATATTTTATCTTGTCTCAATTAGGTCACTCAAATTTTAATTTTGTCTCAATTAAGTCACTCAACTTTCAATGTGTCTTAATTAGATCACTCAACTTTCAATTTTAGCTCAATTAGATCACTCAACTTTCAATAAATGTTCTATACTACTTTTTTACCTTCATATTTTATGTTTATAAATAACTAAAACGTCATTAAAACCAACATTTTTTTATTTCTTATCAGTAAATATATCACTTACGATAATATAGTAGTCGTCCCTCTCGTTTTAGAACACAAATTGAAAGTTAAGCGACCTGATTGAGACACACTTAAAGTTGAGTGGCCTAATTGAGACAAAGCAAAATATGAGTGACTTAATTGGAACAAACTTAAAACTTGGTTACTATTTTATAGCGTTTTCCCTTAAATAATCACCAATTTGTCTACATAGTACGCTAAAAACTTGAAACTTCTACCGCCAAAATTCCACATTGTCACATAAAACATATCGTGAACTAAGGTATCACACATGATTGTGAATCAAATCGATATATACATACATAAACCGATAAATCCATAAACCATTAATGTTTCAAAATGATAGACCATATAAAGACACAAGATTGGCATTGTGTACGTCATCACCAAGCCTCTTCCACCGATTGGTCACACAACTAACATGAAAGAGGTAAATTACGTGTCTAGAGAAAATCAGGTGAGGTCGGGGTTTGATACCAAGACCTCCACAAGACTGTTGCAATTAACTAACATTTGAAGCTAAAGTTCACATTATTTGGATGTGTTATACACACGAAACTTGTTTCGGTTATTTGGTTAGCCTCCATGCTTTGTGGCCTTGTAACCAACTAAATGAGTATTTGGAATTTCTGATCAGTTACGAATGCTTTCAGACATGTTTTTATCAAGGTGAACTTTAATCATGTTGATTTTTCACAAGCAAACCTAATTCTCAAATCCCAAACACTCTTTGCACAAAGCTAATTAATATTGTTAAACAACAATAGTTATTTCTAAGAGTGCAAACGAGCTGAGTCGCTCGAGTTAGGATTGATAAGAAGCTTGAAACGAGCTGAGATTTTCGAGCTCAAGTATGAGAAGCTCGTTTAGGCTTGTCAAACGTTTTCTATTATTAAGTTTTACCTCTTTTGGACTTTGTTGCATTAATTTTACATTACACAACCGAGTCTGGACTTTTTAAAGTTTTCTCAAAATATATAAATATAATAAAAAAACATATACAAATTAATAAATATATAACAAACGAGATGAGCTAAAGCCAAACCGAGCTTGAAAAAACCCACACGCCAGCTGAACTCGAGCATAGGCATTCGCAAGCCAAGCTCGTGCTCGACTCCGGTCGCCACATTTATTTGGTAACCTATCCCGGGGTCCACACATTAAAAGCATGTTTAGACACTAACGGCCCCGTCACATGTCGTGACGTTTCTACCCTCACGTCTTAACAAACTCCGTTTCCTTTTAACGGTTGTCCTTCACCCAAAGTTAACGTCTCCGATTTCACCGGCAATCTAACGTCTTTAACTCCGATGGCATCTTCCGACGATGACTTCCCTCTAATCACCGACACCAGCCACCAATCAAACCACCCTAACTTCCACCACCACTTATTATCCTCTCAACCGAATCCAATCAACACACAACAATCACCGCTACCGGAATCCAACGGCGTCTTTTGCTCGCAACCGGTCGCCGTCGTTCCGTACGAAACCGACTCCGATCCGAACAGATCTAGAATCAACGGTCGAGAAGAGCTTAGCGACGGAGGAACAGGATCTCCATATAATTACGGTATTAATAATAGTAATAAAATGATTTGAATGATTTATAAATCTATTAAAATGATTTGATTGCAGATGATCGCCGTAAAAAACACAAAATCTCCGCTTCGAGTTCCGGCGGAGAGTACCGGAAGGATCGGGAGGAGTGGAGTGATTCGGCGATTGCGTGTTTGCTAGATGCGTATTCGGATAAGTTCCTGCAGCTGAATCGAGGCAATTTGCGTGGTCGAGATTGGGAGGATGTGGCTGCGATTGTGACCGAGAGGTGCGAGAAGCAGACGAAGAGCGTAGAGCAGTGTAAAAACAAGGTGGATAATTTGAAAAAAAGGTATAAGTTAGAACGGCATCGGATGATGAATAATATGAACACGAATGGCGGAAATGGAACGAGTCATTGGCCGTGGTTTAAGAAGATGGAGCAGATTGTAGGGAATACATTGCCAATGAAGACTGTGTTGGGGGATGATAATAATAATACCAGCAGTGGAATGAGTAGTCCTGGTAGACAGTCTAAGAGGTATGCAACCTTGTTGTTTATACAAGTTTGATTATGATTTACTGAAATTGAAGATGAGTATATGATATTTAGGTGTGTAAACGAGCCGAATCGAGCTCAGCTCGTGAGTAGTTTTCTTCACCTTGAGCTTGTGAGTAATTTTTCAAGCTTGAGCTAGGCTTGGGCTCGACTCATTTATTGTCTATTACTTACTGCTTATTTTAATAATATTTAAATCTATATTTGTGTGTAACATAATAACATAATACATAGTACATAGAATTTACTTATTTTTGTCATATTTTTTATATAATAAAAATATCATAAAAATATGTAGTAAAAATATTAAATGAAAATTAGATAAAAGATAAGCGTGTATAGGCTTGCGAGCTAACTCGAGCTTGACAAGTGAAGCTCGGGCTTGTTTATTAAGCAGGCTTATTTTTAAGCTAGAGCTCGTTTAAGCTTTGCTTGGTTTGGGTTTCTAATGAGCCGGTCTCAAGTAAATCAGGAGCGCTCGAGTCGTTTACTTCCCTAATATTGATATTGACTTGGTGAATTGCATTGTGTTCATTATTAACTGTCATGAACATTGAACAAGTATCCAATCAATGTTTTTTTCTGCAGATATGCAACAGCAACATCTAGTCCAAGTTGTCAACTCACAACTATAAAGTCAAAACCAGTAGCAAGTGCAAGATGGAGAAGAGTTGTTTTTAAGATTAGTGGTGCTTCTTTGGCTGGAACTGGTCCTCACAGTGCTGACCCAAAGGTATGCTTGTTTTAAATTTTGAGGCAGTTTCATATATATCCTCCAAAAACTTACGAAATTTGATTATTTATATATGTATATTCTTCTAAATTTTATAAAATTTTAACTTTGTAAAAACAGTACTATATTGTATTCGCCTATTTTGTAGCAAACAGAATGAAATTTGTTACTTTTAACAGCCTGTTTCACTGAATAATGTCAAGAACATTATGCGCTGAGACACGTTTTTATATTTGTTTATTCAGTGAAAAAGACAATTTTAAGTAATTATTGTTCTTTTATTTAATATGTAACGGATTAAATATGCTGTTTTAGTGTTTTGAAAGGGATTATTGTGTTTAGAAGGATATATGTAGACATATATGTACGTATATATAAGGGCATATTCGGCTTAGACCAATAATATGTTAGAACCTCATAATGAACTTGTACTTGATGCATAAAAGATATCAGAAGTGATGGTAGAGAAAAAATCAAGGTGGTTACATAACCGTCTTATGTATAGGTGACATGTGAATTATGCGGTTCTAAACATATGATTGGTTTTGAAACAAACACACCTTTCTCTCTATATATTTGAAACATTTTTTAACGATATATATGAAATTAATCTTTAATTCTTTCTTGGCAATGTCATGTATACCATTCAAAGTTTTGAGTTGGTCTATTGTGTTATTTAGGTGGCTATGCTGATTGCTAGAGAAGTATCTATGGCTTGCAATGTTGGTGTTGAGGTGCTCGTTTTTATTATTATAATTATCATCATCATCAGATATCACTTTATATAATGTTAAATATTCGAATGTGATTTGGAGCATGCAAGTTTCTATTTTAGGTCGCAATAGTGGTCGGTGGACGCAATTTCTTTTGTGGAGACACATGGGTCTCAGCTACGGGTATGGATAGAAGCACTGCTTATCAAATTGGGTAATATTATTATTAATATCTCTTGATGCACTAATTGTAACTTTCTGATAATAAACGCATATGGATTAAGTTAAATTATGAGCGCTTTTTTTTTAAATACCCAAACATATGAATTAGTTTCATATATGTCTTCTAAAGGCTCAGAATTTCATACACATCCTTCTAAACTTCTTAATATCATATTAGTAAGTTCTACAGTAAGTAAAATAAACCAATTACTTGTAACTGTGAATCATCTCATTGTATAACGTATCTAGGCTTGTAAACGAACCAAATGAACACGAACAGAGAGCATGTTCGTGTTCGTTCATTTTACTTTATCCAAACAAACGATCGAACATGAACAGCTAAACGAACGAGCTTTTCTTGTCCGTGTTCGTTTGTTAAGAAACTGACCGTGCTTGTGCTCGTTTATGTTCGTTCGTTAATGGTATAAGCGGATGGTTTGCAAACGTAAACGAACGAACATAACTGAATATAGTTAAATGGCTACGTAAATAAGCGAACATCAATAAAAAGTAAGCATAAGCATAAATATATTGGGTCTAAAAGTTTATTCTAACTAGACTAAATTGTAATGGGCTTATAAGTTTAGATGACTATCTAGATAAATTAACTTAAAACAAACGTTAAGTAACGAATATTAATGAACGTAAACGAACATAAATGAACGAACGCTAGCGAATGCTCGTGTTCGTTCATTCAACTAAACGAACACAAAAGTTTGCTCACTTAACGTTCGGTTCGTTTACAGGCATATACATTATATTCCATGGTTTTAAAAAACGTTCGAGGCGCACGCCTCGAGGCGGTTCGGAGGAAAAACGTGTATGAGGCGCCGCCTCTGCACCTTATTTGACACGCACGCCTCGTTTATGTGAGGCGGACGCCTCACCATCGAGGCGGTACGGAGGACCGAGGCGCACGCCTGTTTATAAACTGTTTTTGTTGCTGTTTGCCTGTTTATAACTG
>NW_027498793.1:0-134434 GCF_021521415.1 Bidens hawaiensis | reverse complement strand
GGTCTCCTCCAGCGGCGCTTCCTTCATCTTCGGTGTGGGAAGCTTCTTCTACCGAGGGTTGCCGGACAAGACGAGGCCTGCCACGACGTCCAGTGCGACCCCCAGTTCCCACAAATTCTCCAGCTCCAGCCATCAGTATTCTAAAAGGGACAACACAAACATCCTCACTCAAGGAACTATATAGTACAAGGATAGCAAGGCTAACAGGTAATAACAGTGGCCAGCTGTGACTAGCTGATCACATTGCTTTCCGTGTCCTATACACTTCCCTTTGTGAGTCTCTTTGTGCTGGTTCTACTTAAGCAGTTAGTCACATCAAACAATCAATTACTTCTATCCTTATCGTTCACATATCTTTCCTTTCTCATTAACATATATCATTTAATCATGCACTTTACCTTTACTGATCTTGCTTGAGCGACACATGGCATTCTTGAACTGGCATCTTCTTTCCTTTCTTACTTAAATCCCATTCTCTGTTCGAGTCTAAGCATGTAGGATGCTTAAATCTCTCGAACTTATGCTCTGATACCAACTTGTAAGGCCACGAACCCGGTGACCCTACTTTAGCGTCGGATTTACTCATAAACACAGTTCTTCAAATCAGAATTTATTAAAACTTTTTGCGGAATATAAAACATCAATCATTTGTTACAAAACATTAAATCTTTTCTTTGATACCATAACACAAAACTTTATATTTAAAACATCTTTACTTCTTTCTTCAGATGTCAGCCGTTCAATCCATGCCGTGTGTCATCCTCATGCTAACTCTATAATCAGCTCACCTGCGTGCATACTAAAAGTCAGCTACGCTGAGTGAGTTCTAGTTAATCGAACGCCATACAATACATACACATACATACATATCCGTAGATACATATCCATACTTCACTAGTTACCCTTCTGTTCTACATACATACTCGCTACCATACATACATACATATCTACAATCACTAACCTCAGTCTACCGAGAGTACGTTCATAGTTCACCGTCTATACCTGTACTCAAGGTCGTGAACACGTACAAGGTTCGCAGTCCTTACCTATGTTCACCATTTATGGTACGTACAAGGATCGCGGTCCTTCCCTATACCATAGTACATCCACAACACGTACAAGGTTCGCAATCCTTCCCTATGTTGCAACCTAATTCATAGCACGTACGAGGTTCGCAGTCCTCCCCTATGCTACAAAATCAGCACGTATAAGATTCACAGTCCTTTCCTATGCTGAAATACATCCACAACACGTACAAGGTTCGCATTCCTTCCCTATGTTGCAACCTAATTCATAGCACGTACGAGGTTCGCAGTCCTCCCCTATGCTACAAAATCAGCACGTATAAGGTTCACAGTCCTTTCATATGCCGACGCCTATCTACATTACGTATAAGGTTCGCAGTCCTTATCTACGTTTACATATGTCATCTACTTCACGTATAAGGCTCGCAGTCCTTAACTACGCCATCACCAGCCGAGTCTATGTCTGACAGAAGCTAGATGGATTTGCCATCCTAACTTACTATGTCGAACGTATAACTCACATGCCATTCGTGTACCTAAATACACATACTTACATTATAACATAAGAACACTCTAGGCATTCTTTACCTCATTCATTTAACAACCATACCCCTTGTCGTTACGTGCAATATCCGAAGATCGTTCACGCCCCGACAAGTATTCATTTGAAATATTCATACATCTACGATATATAATATTCGTACCTTTATTTTTTAACCTGACAGTACGCGTAATATCCGAAGATCGTTCGCGTACCGACAAACAATCATTCATATCTATCACACATATCACATATGACATACACTTATCACTTAGGATAAATGTATTAACAACACATCGAGTATGCACACAGCCACGAAAACATAACAAGGAATGGGGCTAGAAACTCACCTGAACACGGTTACGTTCACCGTTAATCGTAATCCCTTTCTTCAGCTGTGCAAGGCTGACTGTATAACAAGTACACGTATCAAACAACTATCACTACTCATATCATCTTTCCAGTCTTAACTACTACCCACAACGAACGGGGGTCCGGGGGCAGCGCCCCTGGCAGCGGGGTCTAGGGGCGGCAGCCCCTAGCAGGGTCCAAGGGGCAAAGCCTCTGGCTGGGGTCGAGCTGCCAGGTCAGCTTGGAAAAATTTTATTTACATTAACTGTCTTAACACATTTTCCATTAGGTTTTTAATTTATTTTCTAAGCGAACTTAACTTTAGGCGAAGTTAAACCTTAAGCGAACTTAGCTTTAGGCGAAGTTAAACCTTAGGCGAACTTAGCTTTAGGCGAAGTTAAACCATAGGCGAACTTAGCTTTAGGCGAAGTTAAACCTTAGGCGAACTTAGCTTTAGGCGAAGTTAAACCTTAGGCGAACTTAGCTTTAGGCGAAGTTCATCAGGCGAACTTAGCTTGCAGGCGAAGTTCATCAGGCGAACTTAGCTTGCAGGCGAAGTTGTCGTCTGCAGGTTCTGTTCGCTCTTAAATCCTTCGTTCCTTAACCAAATAACTCGATTTACGTACCCATGGAATCGTCTGACTAGCGCCTACAAACCCCAACTATCAAATCGACCTAACATCGATGTTTAGAGGGTGCGATTTAGGCATATAGGTTACGGGTCCTTTTTATCAATCGATTAACCCATCAAATCATAACCATTTTCAGTAAGTTTAGCTTTGTTGGATTCGTTTTTACCATACAAACTCAGATCTACCATTTCTCAAATCAAACCGAACCTATACGAACGATTTCTAACCATAAACGTACCTTGAACGAGTCGAACTTACGAACACGAGCTGGTCTTGTTGCTTTGGTTCGTCACGACGATCTAGCACCAACTAACGTTTACTCTCTCTCGGATCCTGCTCGTTTATGGTGTGTTTGTTTTTGAATGTGTAGAGATTAGAATGGAAAGAGATGAGGTTTAGGGTTTTATGGTGGTTTAGGGGATATTTATATCCCTTAAAGCCCATGGACCTAAGGCCCATTCTCATTTAACCCATCTCAAATAATCTAACACTAGCCCAACTCATACCAACTCCTACTCTATTATTAAGTAATATAATTAATATCATTTTGGAAATTTCGGGATGTTACACGAAGACGACGATGATAATCAGCGGGCTCTTTTATTGGCTCCGCCTTTTACTCATGGGAAGATAATTTGTTCTTCTCTCCACGCCACATGTTCCACCTCTAGCCTTTTCCTCCTGTTGAGGCCGCCTTGGATCATATTGACGTGGAATTCCTTGATCTTCTTTCCTAGTCTCCCACCTTCATGTCTAGAGTTCCTTTTGCCGCCACCGCAGATGGTTTTGACCAAGTGTTCCAACTTTCCAATTAGTACACACTCCTCAATGGCATCCTTGAGTTTGGAGCACTAATTAGTGGTATGACCATGGGTCTCATGGAAGTTGCAATACCTGGTCATTTTCAAATTTGCCCACTGCCTGAGTGGTTGTGGCTTCATGAATTCAAAGTCTTCTGAGAGCATGATCTCTGAAAGACTTTTAGTGAGCGGCACCCATCTTTCTTTTTGTTTCTATGACGTTTTCATACCATTTTACCCGATGAGTGGGTGGGAGTCAGAGGATGGAGATTCGTGATTTATTCTCGACTAGACATACCTGACCTTCCTCTTATCCTTTTTAGCCTGATTAAGGTTATTTCGCAAGTCATTACACGGAAAAATCTCTTCCCAAGCTCCTCTTCGTATGCGCGTAGCGCTTTTCGCTTTCATGATGGCGTCCCAGCTCTGTGGCATGCCATCACGCCCGGTGAGGGTACGGATAAGACCGTCACATCGTACATACTACCTGAATGTTGCGGGCATGAGCTCTTCACTAATTCCACCAATATTGAGCCCCTCTAAAGCGGGTTATGAAATCATCTATACTTTCATTGTCCTGGTGAGTGACATTCAAGATGTCCGTCGGGTCACTGATATGACATATTTACTGGCTGAAGTGTTGGGTGAACTTTTGTGCCAGATCATCCCAATCAGTTATTCGTCCTTCAGTAGGCGTTTATACAAGGCTGCGCGCAGCGCCAAGCAGTGTTAATGTACACATGTGACACCATATGGGCATGGTCCTTCCTGAAACCATACCTGCAGCAATGTAGGTTTGTAGATGGTCATCTGGGTCAGACAAACCACCGTACTTCCCTATGACTGGCAGGATTTTAGGATTCGCGGGGAGTCCATTCTCCACAATCTTTCTAACTAACTTTGACTTTCATGCTAAGCCCGCCAATCTGTATGGTTTGGAGAAGTCAAAATTCGCATCGGGGATGATATATGATGGCATTATTGATAGTCGTTTCATGAGCGCTTACCCTTTCTTTACTTTCTTTGTATTCAAGATTATCTCTTATTGAGGAGGCAGTGTGGCATGAGCGTTGAACTCAGTTATGGTCGCCTAGTTGGGCATTGCCACGGCCGCCTCACTGCTGGACCCAGGTTGAGTGAGACTCCATAACCCATGTCTTCCATTAGCTGACTCGTTTTCCTCATCATCCTTGTCATGATCATCACCTTCGTTGTTGCTCGAAGATCCTTCGAATATAGTTCGAGGTTGGATTCCGCCAAAAGCAAATCTTTAATGCAGTTTCGCCATTAGTTTCTCTTCCTCAACTTCCCACCATGCCATGACGTTTGTTGAAATTGAGGAAAGTTGTTGGCGTGGGCGGAATCTCGTACTGCCCGTGATGCTAATGTTGGGCGGAGGGTAGAAGCATTAGCAATTCCTTCCGCGTTGTTTGTGATGGTGTCTTGCAAAATGCACAGATGACGTCAATGAATAAAAACTAGTTTAACCCTCGGCCTAATAACTTAGTCCTTAAGTTAAGGTTAGTCTTTCCCTCGGGGGTTAGAGTACAATTCGGCATATCAAAACAATAAAACCTGCAAAATCGAACACCGTGAGCTCGTTACGAGATGAAAATGGGGGGCTCTTCTCATAACCACCCTCCGGCGTGAGAATTAGTACAGGAGATAAAGTATGAATAAAAGACAAGTTAGCGCGGTGTACTAGAGAGATTCTTGCGTAAAACTAAATATCCTTTTAGAGTTAAAGGTGTGGATGTATTTATAGTCGGATGGGAGGGGAGAAGTTTTAGTGCATGATTTGGTGTCAATAGGCGATCAAATAAGTTAGTGATAGTTTAATCTATATATTTCTTGTAAAATGGCCATTCGCTATGGATTGTATAGCGAATGGGTCCATTCGTTATAGAATAGGCTAATCGATAAGTTAAGATCTCATTCGTTATGGAGATATAACGAATGGAGGCCCATTTGTTATGTAATATACAGAATGATGGCTTATCCATTAAGTATTACCCATTCGTTATGGAGACATAGAGAATGAGGTTAACTTAACGAGTGGGAGCTGATGGACTATATATAGGAAGCTCCTGTTCATTGTACATTAGAGATCCGAGCCTAAACTATCCATGTCCCGTTACCATGCCGGATTCTATCTAGCTTAAGTTATCTACTATAATGTATTCACCATAACTTATTAATATATTATTCCTTTAACGTATCCATATTTGTGTTAATGTATTGACGTATCGTGTTAGCGGCTAGATCTTGGCTCATAACGTGTTTCAGTAGAAAGTATGTGTCGTCTACCATATCAGAGAGTCCACAAATTAGGGACTTGCATGTACCCCAAGGAAAGTTGGTGTATAAAGTAGTTGACTAATGGCTACATTTGTACTATGTAGTATTATTGACGATGCGCTGTCGGCATGATATTGGCTGGAAGTTGCTTTCGCCAATATACTTCCTTTTTGCACCTTACATAGGAATATCTTTGAAATCAATCTTCCTAGAATGTTAGTGTAACACCCCGTAACCGCAGCGGAAACGTACACGGGATGCAACAGACACATCTGATATCAACAGCATTGCTTATAAAGAAAATACCACTACATTAATTTATAACATATTACATTGTTGCGAGTTTCATTACTGTCTAGGTGTTACACACATATTTTACCGATAAGACATTAATAAATTCATTACAAAACATAGAGCAGCAAGCTTCCAACAGGTAGCACAGATAGTTAAGCACACATCAATCAATCCAACTTGGGCATACCTAGAAAACATGTAAAGAAAACGGGTCAACTACGAATAGTTGGTGAGTTTCACTAATTTAAATAAACACTGACAAATCATTTTAATAATCATTTATTAACAATATAATCATGCTGGGAACTATGTTACCCTAGAAAATTTCCATTAACTTTCTGGGAACTATGTTACCCCAGAACAATAATAACCCCTGGGAACTATGTTACCCAAGAACAATAAATACCCCTGGGAACTATGTTACCCCAGAACAATAATAACCCCTGGGAACTATGTTACCCCAGAACAATAAAAAACCCCTGGGAACTATGTTACCCCAGAACAATAACTACCCCTGGGAACTATGTTACCCCAGAACAATAATAACCCCTGGGAACTATGTTACCCCAGAACAATAAATACCCCTGGGAACTATGTTACCCCAGAACAATAATAACCCCTGATAAACAATTTATTTATTCTGTGCATCAAACCATATATATATAAATATACAAGTATTTCCATACGATCGGTATGTACTTAAATACTTTAAATAAGACATGTTTTCCGCCCCGGGAAAATATAATTAAAACAATTCATTAAAAGGGGCTCGTGAAAACTCACCTTTTTGTGAGTCGGTGAGTAATATAAGGAACAGCTACGTGCCTGGATCTGTAATATAATATCTAGTCGTTACTATATAATTCCCATAACTTAAATACGTATCAATCGGTACATCTGGGAACATTGTTAACCCAGTACTGTACTCGATTCGGGGACAATGTTAACCCCGTGACACTTCTAAGGACTCAGATTGTGACATTGCTTAGAGTTTGACAGTCAATTTAGTTAAGGTGATGAAATTATAGCTCGGTTTGACACCCCGTTTGGCCGTGGGGCCCGTTTCCGTCATTTCGGTGCCGGAAACGGTAAAATCGGGTAAAATTACCCAAATCATCCGAATTATTTTCGGATGATTTATTTTTACTTAATTTACTTAGATTTATGAAATAGTCCATTTTTAGAGTTTTCATGTACCAGTCAGCTCGCTTATGCGAACTTTGTCGGTTTACACGTTTTAAGCTTTAAAAACTTGTTTTTATGTTCTTTTTAGCACAAATAATTACCCGATTAGTCTCGGGTCTTGAAATTTTGTACAAAACTTAATTTGACAGTAAGGACTTTTGTAAAAATTTTCCTGATTTATTTTCTTATATTTACATTTATTTATCTATTTTTAAATCTTATTAAAACACTAAATATATCAAAAATACCAAAACACTTTAGAAAAATCCCAAATTTTTCTGGGATGATCCTTGTCATCCTCATAACTTTCTGGAATTTTTCCAGATTTATTTTTCTATATTTACATTTATTTATCTATTTTTAAATCTTATTAAAACACTAAATATATCAAAAATACCAAAACACTTTAGAAAAATCCCAAATTTTTCTGGGATGATCTCTATCATCCTCATAACTTCCTGGAATTTTTCCAGATTTATTTTCCTATATTTACATTTATTTATCTATTTTTAAATCTTATTAAAACACTAAATATGTCAAAAATACCAAAACACTTTAGAAAAATCCCAAATTTTTCTGGGATGATCTCTATCATCCTCATAACTTCCTGGAATTTTTCCAGAATTTAAAACTTATTTTTCAAGCCATTTTCACCCAAAACCGAGCTAGAAAGCCCTAGAACTCGTTTCACCGAAAAGCCTACTTAGACTTTTCCAACTGAGCTCAAATTTTGTGGGTGACTTTTATATGTTATAAAAAGCTTATCTTAAATTTTCCGGAATTTTTCATCCTGTTTTGCTATTTTTCACTATTTTTGGCCAAAACCGAGCATTAAATTCACCAAATATTCATCTTTTATCCAAAAATTCACAGATCTTATATTTTCATGTGTAGATCATCTCTGTGAAATTTCGTGACCCGACTCTAAGCACACGAAAATCTGTCCAAATTTCATAAACACACGAAAACCGAACTATTTTGTGTTTTCTAGCTTTAGATCGCAAGGATCTCGGTTTCTAGCCTTTGCTAGCCGCTAGATACAACACTTACAAGCACCTCAACACCACACCAAGCAAGTTATACCCACAATCAAGCCATTTCTTTCCTAGTGTCGGTTAAAACATCAAAACAACGATTTTGACCGTAAAAATCCGTTCTCGACTCTTTTTACTCATTTCTTGGACCAAGATCCCTTGTATAACTTGTATACATCTCTTGGTCATGCAAGAGTCGGTTTCATCTCGGATTTTCACCCGTCTTTCACATGGAAAATTCATTTGACAAGATTTCAACCGTAAAAATTCATTCTAAACACTTTTAACTAATTACTTGGATCAAGATCCTTTGTATAACTTGTATACATCCTTTGATCACACGAGAATCGGTTTCATCTCGGGTTTTCACCCATTTTTCACATGAAACTTCCTTTTCTCAAGATTATAGAGTTATAAACAAGAATTTAAGCATCAAAACATGTATATACCTTGGAGATTTTGGTAGAAATCAAAGGGAATGGGATGGATGAAGATGAATGTTGAGAGGATTTGGAGTTAGATAGTTTAGAAAAAAGAAAAATGTGATGTGTGTGTGTATAACCATAGGTCCGGCCAAGTTGTGGTGGGGGGGGTGGGGCCCTCTCATCAATTCTAGGCCACATATTTGGATTACACAATCCAGATAATGTTGTGGATAATCTGGTTCAGTTCGTTTCTCGTTTAAACACGTAATTCGGCTTAAAACGAGCCTAAAATGGTTGTTTTTCGGGTTAAAATAAAATTTATATAAACTGATTTAAAAACTTTAAAAAACTTAACCCAAGACATTAAAACATCATATTATTAATAATTACGCATCTTTTTCGGCTTGATCGATCGTCTCTTGCTTGGTTTGGTGTTAAAGGTCTCGTTTAGCGTACCGACGTACCATTAAATCGAAATCCTTTTTCTGTGCTATAATTTACTTATCCCGAAGCATTAATACTTTGTAAATATCATTAAACATTATATACTTCGTCTATAATGTACTTCCAGATTCGTTCGGGTTTCAATAATCGTTCATTGGTTAATTGTAATTCCAATACGATTCACTATATAATCGAGTATGATTCGTACTATGAATCATATATACTCGTATATACGTACTATAACTCATATAATCAATATTTAAATGACACGTAAATAGTATATACCGGCTAGGGTATACCTGAATTTGCCGGAATCGTTACATTCTCCCCCCGTTATAAAAATTTCGTCCTCGAAATTTTATGCGTCAACTACTTCCTTTTGAGGAAATAGGTGGGGGTATTTCTTCCGAAATTCATCCTTTCGTTCCCAAGTAAATTCTGGGCCTCGTTGCGAATTCCATCTAACTTTGACCAACGAGATCTTATTGTGTCTAAGTTGCTTGATCTTACCGTCCACTATTTCGATGGGCTCCTCTACGAAGTTGAGCCTATCACTTATTTGCACACCCTCTAAGGGTAACACCGATGTCTCATCCGCCAGACATCTTTTCAAATTCGACACATGAAACACGTTATGAACTGCACTTAGTTCCTCAGGCAGTTCTAGTCGGTAAGCTACCGGACCGATCTTTGCAGTAATAATAAATGGTCCAATATATTTAGGGGCCAACTTCCCCGCCTTTCCAAATCTGACCACTCCTTTCCAGGGTGATACTTTCAAATATACCTTTTCACCCTTCTCAAATGACAACGGTTTTCGACGGGTATCGGCATAACTCTTCTGCCGATCCCGCGCGGCTTTCAGGTTGTTCTTAATTTCAAGAATCTTGCTGGTCGTCTCCTGGACCAGATCCGATCTAATGACCTGCGAGTCACCCACTTCAGACCAGCAAAGTGGTGATCGGCACTTCCGTCCATACAATGCTTCATAAGGTGCTGCCTTTATACTGCTATGGTAACTGTTATTATAGGAAAATTCAACGAGTGGGAGATGTTGATCCCAATTTCCCTTAAAGTCCAGTACACAGGCACGAAGCAAATCCTCCAAAGTTTGAATGGTCCTCTCAGACTGACCATCGGTCTGAGGGTGGTAAGTTGTGCTTAGGTCAATACGTGTTCCCAATGCTTCTTGGACAGCTTGCCAAAGTTTGGAGGTGAAATGGCTATCCCTATCGGAGATGATCGAGATGGGGATGCCATGACGAGACACTATTTCATTTATATAAATTTGCGCAAGTCTCTCAGTGTTAACATTATTCCTAATTGGAATAAAGTGTGCTGATTTGGTTAATCGATCCACGATTACCCAAATTGCATCATGACCTCGGGGCGTCTTGGGGAGGTGTGTCACAAAATCCATTGTGATCTGCTCCCACTTCCATTCCGGAATTTCCGGTTGTTGCAACATTCCCGAAGGTTTCTGGTGCTCCGCCTTAACCCTCGCACACGTCGTACACTTGCCGACGTATGTGGCTATATCCTTTTTCATTCCTGGCCACCAGTAAAATTCTTTCACATCCTTGTACATTTTATCTGATCCCGGATGTATGGAATATTTCGATTTATGTGCTTCATCCATGATCAAATCACGAAGGTCATGGAGGGTCGGGATCCAGATCCGATTTTTGAAATAGAGAATTTCGTCCACACGCTGTTCGAAATTCTTCTCATTCCCGTAAAGTCCTTCTTTATCCAATTGGCCCTCTTTCAACGCCTCGCGTTGAGCGACTCGAATCAAATCCGAAAGGTTCAACTGGACTATCATCCCCAACGCTCGCACGCGTAGTGGCTTGACTCGATCCTTTCTACTCAAGGCATCGGCTACAACGTTAGCCTTGCCGGGGTGATATCGTATGTCACAGTCATAGTCTCTCAGCAACTCGACCCATCTTCGTTGCCTCATATTCAGTTCTTTCTGATCGAATATGTGTTGCAAACTTTTATGATCAGTGAATATGGTGCACTTTGTACCGTAGAGATAGTGTCTCCAGATTTTAAGTGCAAAGATGACTGCTCCCAGTTCCAAGTCATGAGTAGTGTAGTTTTTCTCATGAACTTTTAACTGTCGAGACGCATAGGCTATGACCTTTTTATTTTGCATTAACACGCATCCTAACCCTTTACGGGATGCGTCACAATATACAACAAATCCATCGTCTCCATCGGGGAGACTTAAGATTGGCGCTTGGCACAATCTTTGTTTTAGCGTTTGAAACGCCGTTTCCTGCTCTTCACCCCATTCATATTTCCGATCCTTTTGAGTCAGGAGGGTTAAAGGTTGGGCGATGCTGGAAAAGTTCTCTATAAATCGACGATAGTATCCAGCTAAGCCTAAGAATTGGCGGATTTCCTTCGGAGATTTAGGCGCTTGCCAATTCTTAATAGCTTCAACCTTACTCGGATCAACGTGTATTCCTTGGTGGTTTATAACATGACCGAGGAATTGCACCTCTTGTAACCAGAAGTTACACTTGGAGAATTTTGCATATAACTTCTCCTGATTCAGGAGCTCTAGAACTAACTTTAAGTGTTGCTCGTGCTCCTCTTTACTCTTCGAGTATATCAAAATATCGTCAATAAATACAATGACGAACTTGTCGAGATAGGGTTTACAGACTCGGTTCATGAGATCCATGAACACCGCTGGCGCATTTGTTAGCCCAAAAGGCATAACTAAAAATTCGTAGTGGCCGTAGCGAGTCCGAAACGCGGTTTTTGGGATATCCTCCTCTTGAATTCTAACTTGGTGGTATCCCGATATAAGATCAATTTTTGAGAAATAGCTCGCACCTTGTAGTTGGTCGAACAAATCATCGATTCGGGGAAGAGGATACCTATTTTTGATGGTTAATTTGTTCAATTCCCTGTAGTCAATGCACATTCGAAGGCTTCCGTCCTTCTTTTTCACAAATAGTACAGGTGCACCCCACGGGGAATAACTGGGACGTATAAACCCCTTATCCAACAATTCCTGCAACTGGTTGGATAGTTCTTGCATCTCGGACGGTGCAAGTCTGTAAGGGGCCTTAGCAACAGGGCCGGCTTGAGGTAATAAGTCGATTCTGAATTCGACTTGTCGGGTTGGCGGTAATCCAGGAAGTTCTTCTGCGAAAACTTGTGGAAATTCGCGTACCACGGGAATATCGTCCACCCGTCTTTCCTCAGAATCATCGGCCGTCAGGCTCGCTAGATACGCCACACATCCCTGACGTACATATTTCAACACCTTGAGGTGGGATATAAATGGTATCATGGTGCCGGATTTTTCTCCATGCACTAATACCTCCTCGTCATCCGACACCCGGATCTTGACGGTTTTCTTTTCGCAGTTTATTTCTACCCTGTTACGTGCCAACCAATCCATTCCCACTATCACGTCAAAACTACCCAATTCTACCGGTAACAAGTCAATCAGGAAGGATTGTTCGCTCAGAATAAAAGGGCAATTCCGAACAATCCGATTAACTATCATGGTTTTACCGTTAGCGACTTCTACGGTGTAAGGTTCTATGGTTTCACCAATAGGAAGGTTTGCTATCGAAAGGAATCTAACGGAGACAAAACTTCTATCGGCGTCTGTATCAAATAATACAGAAGCGTAATGATCAGAGACGAGGAAGGTACCTGTCACTACGCTGGGGTCCTGGCGCGCCTTGTTCGCTCCCATCACAAATGCTCGGCCTCGCACCGGATTGGACGACGATGGCTGACCCGCGAGTTGTCTCCCGTTTCCTCCCTGATTCAGTTTCGGGCAGTTCCTTTTGAAGTGATCCGTGCTGCCGCATTCGTAGCAAGCACGGCTAGTGGTCACCATCTGGTTTCCTTGCGGGTTCTGCTGTCGGGCTGGTTGAGTTCTAAATGGTTGCGCCCGAATAGGTTGTGGTTGTCGGTTCAGGTTGTTCAGATTTGTCTTACAATTTGGTGCGTAGTGTCCAACCCTGCCACATCGGTGGCACACCACCTCCTTGCACACGCCACTATGGTGGTAACCACATTTCCCACATCTAGGAAACGTTCCCTTCTGCGGTTCTTGCCTTCCGCCCGAACTAGTCATGGCATAGCTCTGGGCAGCGGGCCTAGCTCGTTTGCTTTGCTGCTTTTCTTGGATTCTATGATCATGCGCACCCCGTTTTCCCCCAGCGGATTCTCCTGTCACCTTTAGTGATCCGCTCCGCAAGAAATCATACGTGACTATGCCAGCCTGTGTCACTGCACTTTCATACGTCCGGTGTCCCCCCGCGTTGACTTTACTCCTCACTACTGGAGTAAGTCCCCAAATATAACGTTCCACCCTCTTAGTCTCCGGGGTGACCAACCACGGTACTAATCGTGACAGTTCATTGAACCGATTGGTATACCCCAAGTGGTCCGCCCCCTTCATCTCCAGATTCCACAACTCATTTTCCAGTTTCTGCAATTCATTCTTTGGACAGAAATGTTCCAACACAAGAGCCTTAAGCTCCGTCCAGGTCATGTGGTTTGTCGCCACCTGACCTCGAGTCTGTACTATGGTGTTCCACCATGTCAAGGCATGGTCGGTGAATGTACAGGTGGCGTACTTAACGATACAATCCTCGGGACAGTTGCTAATATTCACCACTGATTCGATTTTCTCTATCCATTTAACTAACCCATTCAGTCCCTCAGACCCGCTAAACTCTAATGGCTTGCACAACATGAAATCCTTGATCGAACATCCCCTGGATGCACGAATTGGTTCCGTACGGTTTGTCTCTACCGTAGGTATAGGGCCATTGCTGTCAGTAACGACCACCCTAGGCGGTGCGTCATTACTCGGAATAGTGTTATCATTCCTTGGAGGATTAGCATTTTGTTCCCCGTCATTATTTATGGGCGTTTGATTGCTCGGAGGGGTTGGATTGGTCGAGTTATTAATACTGGCGGCGATGCGCGATACTATATCCGGTATCGCCGCCTCCAACTGTTGAGCAATCAAACGGCTCACATCTACTTCCGATATTTTCGTTGATCGTTTCGGTGCCATTCTACACAACATCAAGAAAACACATATAATTAATACCATTCCAAATTATGAAACACAAAACACATTCCATACATTAATAAACATTAGTACATATTACACAAACATCCATTTACATACTTCCCAGTCATCATTACATAACTAAGTTTTAATACAAAGGGCCTATGTTGGTATCATCCTCGACATAACCCGCAATGGGTCAGTGCTTGAATGATACCCAAAAGTATCGATAATGATATGCCCTACAAGAGACCCCCTATGGGCCAGTGGTTGTACTGTAACTAAACAAGATTCACTCCGTGTTAGTATCACCACTAACTACTTACACGGAGTATCAAAAAGCGGTTCAAGATTCTACCATCTAACACATCTACACATGGTGGTAAACCAACCCCACCAACACCGCCACCAGCACCACCAACACCGCCACCATAACCCGGATTCGGGTTTCCATCTGGCCGATCAACCAGTGGGAGTATGAGCACTCCCTCTTTAACTGGTTAATGGCATACTGGTGGTCCAGTATGCTGTCCCCGAGGTATGCCCGCCTCTGTACCCCCACAACCAGGGCGGCAGAGTGCTCGTTCACCTGTTCGGTGAGAACACGTAGCCAAGCAGCCAAGTCCCGTTCCTGCCTCGGAAGACCCCACACAGGTAGGGTCGCAGGCTCGGACTGGGGGCGGGAGGACTCGCCCCTATGGTAAGTGGATCTGGGTGGGGTAACAGTGGGCGGAACATACGGGGCACTGATCCGCGCCGTGAGGCGGGGACCGTGTCTGGGGGGAATCGGAGCGGTCCGTGGTGCGGGCGGGGTAGGAGACCTGGTAACCTTAGCAGGGGAGGGTAAACTAGCACTCCTAGCTGGGGTGGTCTGTCTAGAAGTACTATGACTAGCCTCCGAAGGCTCGGAGCTGGGTGCTACACTTGGGCTTCCAGAGGCCCCGGAACTGACCTCTTCCGGGTCCTCTTCCGTCGACACACTAGGTGTTCTTGCCATTTTTACCTGCACACAAGTTAACAAACATATAGTCCCTTTTCATAGTGTAATTCATAATTAAATTAATCATGCACTTACTTATACAATTTTACCACATAATAATATTATCATATACTTACACATATGTTGCCAATTTTACCTATTTAAATTCCCCGTGACTTCCCCTGAATTCCCTCGTGCAGACAAGTCTGTTATTATGTTCCGGACCATAATAACCCACTTGTCCATCCAAGTTCATCCCGATCTCGTCACAATATATTATTAGTTGATATTCAGATCCTATAATCCTTGAGCTACTGGTTATATTTTAGGTATCTTTTTCAGACATCCTAATTCTTTATAACCAATGGCTCTGATACCAAGTTCTGTAACACCCCGTAACCGCAGCGGAAACGTACACGGGATGCAACAGACACATCTGATATCAACAGCATTGCTTATAAAGAAAATACCACTACATTAATTTATAACATATTACATTGTTGCGAGTTTCATTACTGTCTAGGTGTTACACACATATTTTACCGATAAGACATTAATAAATTCATTACAAAACATAGAGCAGCAAGCTTCCAACAGGTAGCACAGATAGTTAAGCACACATCAATCAATCCAACTTGGGCATACCTAGAAAACATGTAAAGAAAACGGGTCAACTACGAATAGTTGGTGAGTTTCACTAATTTAAATAAACACTGACAAATCATTTTAATAATCATTTATTAACAATATAATCATGCTGGGAACTATGTTACCCCAGAACATTTCCATTAACTTTCTGGGAACTATGTTACCCCAGAACAATAATAACCCCTGGGAACTATGTTACCCCAGAACAATAAATACCCCTGGGAACTATGTTACCCCAGAACAATAATAACCCCTGGGAACTATGTTACCCCAGAACAATAAAAAACCCCTGGGAACTATGTTACCCCAGAACAATAACTACCCCTGGGAACTATGTTACCCCAGAACAATAATAACCCCTGGGAACTATGTTACCCCAAAACAATAAATACCCCTGGGAACTATGTTACCCCAGAACAATAATAACCCCTGATAAACAATTTATTTATTCTGTGCATCAAACCATATATATATAAATATACAAGTATTTCCATACGATCGGTATGTACTTAAATACTTTAAATAAGACATGTTTTCCGCCCCGGGAAAATATAATTAAAACAATTCATTAAAAGGGGCTCGTGAAAACTCACCTTTTTGTGAGTCGGTGAGTAATATAAGGAACAGCTACGTGCCTGGATCTGTAATATAATATCTAGTCGTTACTATATAATTCCCATAACTTAAATACGTATCAATCGGTACATCTGGGAACATTATTAACCCAGTACTATACTCGATTCGGGGACAATGTTAACCCCGTGACACTTCTAAGGACTCAGATTGTGACATTGCTTAGAGTTTGACAGTCAATTTAGTTAAGGTGATGAAATTATAGCTCGGTTTGACACCCCGTTTGGCCGTGGGGCCCGTTTCCGTCATTTCGGTGCCGGAAACGGTAAAATCGGGTAAAATTACCCAAATCATCCGAATTATTTTCGGATGATTTATTTTTACTTAATTTACTTAGATTTATGAAATAGTCCATTTTTAGAGTTTTCATGTACCAGTCAGCTCGCTTATGCGAACTTTGCCGGTTTACACGTTTTAAGCTTTAAAAACTTGTTTTTATGTTCTTTTTAGCACAAATAATTACCCGATTAGTCTCGGGTCTTGAAATTTTGCACAAAACTTAATTTGACAGTAAGGACTTTTGTAAAAATTTTCCAGATTTATTTTCTTATATTTACATTTATTTATCTATTTTTAAATCTTATTAAAACACTAAATATATCAAAAATACCAAAACACTTTAGAAAAATCCCAAATTTTTCTGGGATGATCCTTGTCATCCTCATAACTTTCTGGAATTTTTCCAGATTTATTTTCCTATATTTACATTTATTTATCTATTTTTAAATCTTATTAAAACACTAAATATATCAAAAATACCAAAACACTTTAGAAAAATCCCAAATTTTTCTGGGATGATCTCTATCATCCTCATAACTTCCTGGAATTTTTCCAGATTTATTTTCCTATATTTACATTTACTTATATATTTTTAAATCTTATTAAAACACTAAATATGTCAAAAATACCAAAACACTTTAGAAAAATCCCAAATTTTTCTGGGATGATCTCTATCATCCTCATAACCTCCTGGAATTTTTCCAGAATTTAAAACTTATTTTTCAAGCCATTTTCACACAAAACCGAGCTAGAAAGCCCTAGAACTCGTTTCACCGAAAAGCCTACTTAGACTTTTCCAACTGAGCTCAAATTTTGTGGGTGACTTTTATATGTTATAAAAAGCTTATCTTAAATTTTCCGGAATTTTTCATCCTGTTTTGCTATTTTTCACTATTTTTGGCCAAAACCGAGCATTAAATTCACCAAATATTCATCTTTTATCCAAAAATTCACAGATCTTATATTTTCATGTGTAGATCATCTCTGTGAAATTTCGTGACCCGACTCTAAGCACACGAAAATCTGTCCAAATTTCATAAACACACGAAAACCGAACTATTTTGTGTTTTCTAGCTTTAGATCGCAAGGATCTCGGTTTCTAGCCTTTGCTAGCCGCTAGATACAACACTTACAAGCACCTCAACACCACACCAAGCAAGTTATACCCACAATCAAGCCATTTCTTTCCTAGTGTTGGTTAAAACATCAAAACAACGATTTTGACCGTAAAAATCCGTTCTCGACTCTTTTTACTCATTTCTTGGACCAAGATCCCTTGTATAACTTGTATACATCTCTTGGTCATGCAAGAGTCGGTTTCATCTCGGATTTTCACCCGTCTTTCACATGGAAAATTCATTTGACAAGATTTCAACCGTAAAAATTCATTCTAAACACTTTTAACTAATTACTTGGATCAAGATCCTTTGTATAACTTGTATACATCCTTTGATCACACGAGAATCGGTTTCATCTCGGGTTTTCACCCATTTTTCACATGAAACTTCCTTTTCTCAAGATTATAGAGTTATAAACAAGAATTTAAGCATCAAAACA
Organism: Bidens hawaiensis; assembly: GCF_021521415.1. NCBI lineage: Eukaryota > Viridiplantae > Streptophyta > Magnoliopsida > Asterales > Asteraceae > Bidens > Bidens hawaiensis. Next base: position 116,247 of record NW_027498793.1, on the reverse strand, counting down.
TGTATATACCTTGGAGATTTTGGTAGAAATCAAAGGGAATGGGATGGATGAAGATGAATGTTGAGAGGATTTGGAGTTAGATAGTTTAGAAAAAAGAAAAATGTGATATGTGTGTGTATAACCATAGGGCCGGCCAAGTTGTGGTGGGGGGGTGGGGCCCTCTCATCAATTCTAGGCCACATATTTGGATTACACAATCCAGATAATGTTGTGGATAATCTGGTTCAGTTCGTTTCTCGTTTAAACACGTAATTCGGCTTAAAACGAGCCTAAAATGGTTGTTTTTCGGGTTAAAATAAAATTTATATAAACTGATTTAAAAACTTTAAAAAACTTAACCCAAGACATTAAAACATCATATTATTAATAATTACGCATCTTTTACGGCTTGATCGATCGTCTCTTGCTTGGTTTGGTGTTAAAGGTCTCGTTTAGCGTACCGACGTACCATTAAATCGAAATCCTTTTTCTGTGCTATAATTTACTTATCCCGAAGCATTAATACTTTGTAAATATCATTAAACATTATATACTTCGTCTATAATGTACTTCCCGATTCGTTCGGGTTTCAATAATCGTTCATTGGTTAATTGTAATTCCAATACGATTCACTATATAATCGAGTATGATTCGTACTATGAATCATATATACTCGTATATACGTACTATAACTCATATAATCAATATTTAAATGACACGTAAATAGTATATACCGGCTAGGGTATACCTGAATTTGCCGGAATCGTTACAGTTAGGGAATGTTTGGCGTGAGTAGGGATGAGATTTTTTCCCCAAATACTTGTACCTGTACCTGTACCTAAGTACTGGTACATGTACCTGTACCCGTATGTGTCTATTGGGTATGGGTACTCAAATTTACTGATTATAGGTACGGGTACTTTCGGGTATAGGTACGGGTATTACGGGTACCGGTACCCGTTTAGAATAGGTAGGGGCTTTTATTAGGTCTCCAACACTCATGACTTAACTTTCAAGAGAATTTTTCAAAACATAATGTGTATATATATATATATATATATTAGTTGAATAAGTAAATTCTCAATCTATATGTGTATATTCATATATTTTGTGCTTGTATATTTTTATTTCATGTATGTGTAATTGTGTATATCATTAAATAACATGTATTAACTTTCTCTCTTGTTTTTCTATAGAACTAGAGGAAGCAATAAACGAAGAAAAGAAAAAGGGAATGGATATTATTTTATGGTTGATTTGTTTCATTTTTATTTTTGGTATTATGTTTTGGTTGAGGTATTATGGTTCTGGTCTGGTATTACGGTTTTTGTATTATAGATGATTGTCAGTACTATACCGTTACTGATACCTAGTTTTGTGGATATTTTAAAAAAATGAATAAAGGGGTACCAAAGTGAGTACCGTACCCAAAGTACCTGTATCTGTACCCGTACCTTATAATTCGGGTACGGGTACGAGTACCAAGATTTACTGATTTTAGGTACGGGTACTTTCTGTCACACCCCAAAATCATTAACTTAGCAACGGAAGACTCAGTTTTGTTTATTTTGGCGGTGGCAAACGTTGTTCAGCCAATCATATTCAAAATTAATGAATCATAACTTAGACTACATTAAATATCATAGTTTTACACATGTCAAACATGCAGGGTTCTATTTTAAATTACAAGTCCAAATATCATTCATTTAAACGTACAACATCATTTTCCCGAGTCCTTCACGAAGCATCCATTTTCTTCATTTACCTAAAAAGTATGTTAAAATAATTTTGTCAACACGAATGTTTGTGATTTTCTCAATTAAAAATCGGGATGTAACATTTCTCGACTTTACATCCTTTTATTAATCATTCTTTTCAATGATAAATTCCATCATTCACCATTCTTTTCAATGGTTATATAATTTCCAACTTTTCTAAACATTACAATATATTTCTTAAACAAAACTTGTTGGTTGTAAACAAGAAAAAAGTACAATACATGTATGACTATCATTATGATAAACCTGATGCATACCAAAATCAAAATATTTTCACCTTTTCAACCAGAGCGACTGGAAGAGTGGGGGGCGTCGCCCCGATAGATCTACAAATATTTTTAGGCCCTTTCTCTCTTGGCTAACGGTTTTTCCTTTCATAATGATTCATCTCATTTAACACAATCTGTAAATATACAGCCCTTAGTTTGCATACTTTTCCCACAAAAACATTTAAATCACTAAAATGAGGGGATTTACGAGAAAACTCACATTTGCCTCAGCTCAAAAAACATTCAATTGTGATAATATGCCAATCAACGTCAAAATCTTAATAACAGTCATCCAAATGATAACCCCATGTTTAATACTAAGTATATTAACACATAAACGTATATACAAATAAAATCTTATCATAACTTAATTTATTTATTCTCGCGTGTCTTATTTATGATAATTCTAATAACTAAATTACAAACTTTTATTGTTTAAGCAAAATCGTAACTGAATTGAACGTTTCAAAATATCCTATAAATATATTGGAACATCACAGTTTCATATAATCGTTGTAAAACTAATATAAGTTTTCAAAACTAAACTTGGATGTTATTTAATAAAAGTATATATTTATTTTATTCTTTTATTAATATATTATCTGTCATATAGACGCGTGTTTGAAATTCTAACAAATATATTATATACCATTTTTTTAACAAAACATAATATAACCGTTATTATTATCTATACCAAAATGCGTGAATATACTTCATATAAATTTTTTGTTTTCATATTTTATATAAAAGTTAACATTTTCTAAAAGTATATTTATTTTTAATATATGGTCACTATCCGGATAAACTATTTCAGTTCAAATATCGTGTGTGTATGTATATACACACAAACGCACGAAATCGTCCAAGTCTTGAGTGCATCATTTTTATCACTTGTATTCATGAATTTATATTGGTTATTCACTTCTATACTCTTGCTTTTAATGCTCGTTTGTAACTAACTATAGTTAAAATAATAATCTATCACATTTATATATTCAAAACTACACTCAACGACACTATTTAAACCAATCTATCAAAATCTAATTTTAACAAACTTTTAAGAGATAAACGTTATACTGTAAGGCCTGGTCCCAGTTCCCTACATTTGACGTTGGATTTACTCATAAACACATTTCTAAATATCAGAGTTAATAAAGACTTTCGCGGAATATAAAACTTTCAATAAACATAACACATTTCTAGATCTAGGGTTTTTTTGCATGAACCGTGTATACTACCAAGTCCACTAAGTCCATTTTTAACATCAAGTTTATATTTTTACGGTATAATAATACCCTATTTACCTTAGGGTTAAGTCTTCGGGAAAACCGTTCTTAAAAACATAATCTTTATACGAAAAGAACGTACCTTTTTATGTTCTTAGGCTACGGTTAGCTTAGATAAGCCACTGTGGGCTCGTATCTTTCTTGTATAGCCAAGATCTATCGTGAACTAGGCTCGGTTCTTGGTCTTAAACCTCGGCCGAAATACTATAGCGTGTTTGTGTGTGTTTTTGAGTGTGTAGGGAAGCTAGAAGACAAGAATGAGGGTTTTAGGGAGGTTTAAGGAGTATTTATATTCCCTTAAGCCCATGGACCTAAGGCCCATCATCATCCCTTATTCCATCTTTTATTAACCAAGTCCATACTCTTTTATTTTATTTAACTTAATTAAATATTAACACACTTTTAAACAAACACAATTCTTTTATTTATTATTATCAAAAGTAGGATGTTACAAGTCTTCCCTCCTTAATGAGTGTCCCCGAAACCTAACTATCACCTAAACAAATCTGGGTAAAACTTGCGCATTTCTTCTTCAACTTCCCAAGTGGCATCTGATCCCTTGCGATGCTTCCATATCACTTTTACCAAAGGAATAACTTTATGACGAAGTTATCTTTCCTTGAGATCGACTATCTCTACAGGTTGTTCAATGTAGTTCAACTGTTCATCAACCTCGATGTCTACCAATGGCACATGAGACGTGTCATCAGCTATACATTTTCTTAGGTGAGAAAAATGAAAGGTAGAGTGAATCCCTTCTAACCCTTCAGGCAAATCTAACTTGTATGCAACTTCGCACACACAATCTATGATATTAAACGGCCCAATGTACCTCGGACTCAACTTTCCTCTCTTTCTAAAATGGATAATTCCTTTCCAAGGCAAGACCTTGAGCATCACATTGTCCCCAACGTTAAACTCAACTGGTTGTCGCCGCTTATCAGCATACGACTTCTTTCTTTCTTGAGCAGCTTTCATCCTAGCCTTGATCTGATCAAACTTTGAAGAGGTTTCTTGCACAACTTCTAAACTTCCAATCTCCTTCTGACCAATCTCTCCCCAACATACAGGAGTTCTACATCGTCTTCCGTACAACATCTCAAACGATGGAATACCAATACTTGAATGGTAGCTGTTGTTATAGGAGAACTCTGCCAGATGCAGATGATCATCCCAACTTCCTCCAAATTCTAGAACACAAGCACGTAGCATATCCTCAAGGGTTTGAATCGTCCTTTCAGACTGTCCATTTGTTTGAGGATGGTACACCGTACTAATGTTCAATCTTGTTCCCATAGCTTCATGGAACTTCTTCCAAAATCTTGAAGGAAAACGTGTATCTCTATCTGAAACGATCGACAATGGCACTTCATGTTTAGTCACAACTTCTTTTATGAACAATTTTGCTAACGTTATTTACGAGATGGCTTTTTGTATAGGCAGAAAGTGAGCACTTTTCGTCAAACGGTCCACAATCACCCAAATGGTATCATGATGATTAGCTGTACGTGGTAGCTTACTTATGAAATCCATGTTAATGTGTTCCCATTTCCATTCTGGTATCTCTAACGGCTGCATTTTTTTCATAGGGCTTATGATGCTCTACTTTGACTTGCAAGCTAGTTAAGCACTTATTGACATAATCTACCACATAATTCTTCATTCCCGGCCACCAATAGTCTCTCTGCAAGTCCTGATACATTTTAGTGGATCCCGGATGGGTTGAATATCTTGACTTATGAGCTTCATCTAAGATTAGACCTCTAAGATTTCCATGACTTGGTATCCACATATGGTCAAACCTAGTCTTAACACCATGAGTGTTTTCCATCCGCTCGTCTTGTTGTCCGAAGATTCTTTCTTTTTTATTCGCCCTTCATCTCTGAGCACCTTCAACTGTGCCTTGATAATTTCTTCGAAGAGATCTGAGTTAATAATTAACTTATACGACTTCAAGGTTGCCACGACCTCTTTATTTTTGTGGATTAGCGCATCGACGACCACATTAGCCTTACCAGGATAGTACTTAATATCATAGACGTAGTCCTTTATCAACTCCAACCACCTTCTCTGCCTCATGTTCAATTTCTTATGTTCAAAGAAATATTTCAAACTCATATGATCTGTGTAAATGGTACACCTAGTACTGTACAGGTAATGTCTCCATATCTTGAGAGCATGCACTATTGCTGCTAGCTCTAAATCATGTGTTAGGTAGGTACTTTCATGAACCTTCAACTGTTTGGACGCATAAGCTATTACCTACCCTCATTTCATTAACATGCAACCTAACCCACGATGTGACGCATCAGTACAAACAACCAAATCCTCGTCACCCTCGGGTAAACCAAGGATTGGAGCTTGAGTGAGTCTTTTCTTTAATTCCTATAAATCTTCTTCATGAAACTTACCCCAACTAAACACTACAGACTTCCGGGTCATTCTGGTCAACGTTGCAAAAGCCTTCGATGAACCTCCTATAATAGCCAGCCAACCCCAAGAAGCTGCGTATATCAGTCGACTTATGTGGAGTATTCCAATTTGTTATCGCTTCAATCTTAGTTGGGTCCAATGTAATCGCTTCTGGATTGATTATGTGACTTAGAAACTACACCTCACGCAACCAGAATGCGCACTTCAAAAACTTAGCATACTGTTTCTCTTCCTTCAAAATCTCCAATACTTCTCTTAGATGGTCTGCATGGTCAGACTCGCTCTTTGAATAAATCAATATATCGTCAATAAAAATGATAACCGACTTATCTAACATCGGCCGACATACCCTATTCATCATGTCCATAAATGTTGCGGAAGCATTCGTTAGACCAAATGATATTACGAGAAACTTGTATTGTCCATACCGCGTCTGAAACGCTGTTTTAGGGATGTTTGCCTCTTTCAGTTTTCAATTGATGATAACCTGGTTTAAGGTCTATTCGTGAAAACCAACTTGAACCTTGTAGTTGCTAAAACAAATCATCAATCTGTGGTAATGGATAACTATTCTTCACCGTAAGTTTATTCAACTCACGATAGTCTATGCACATTCTCATGCTTCCGTCCTTCTTCTTAACAAACAACACCGGTGCGCCCCACGGGAAAATACTTGGTCTTTTAAAACCTTTATCGAGGAGTTCTTGTAGTTGGGACATCGATTCTTTCATCTCAGATGGCGCCAGACGGTTAGGTGCTTTCGCGGCGGGCTGTGCTCCTGGTGTTAAGTGTATTTGAAATTCTATCTCTCGCTCCGGTGGCAACCCAGGAAGATCCTCACGGAACACTTTTGGGTAGTCGCGCACAACTGGAACATCTTTCACTTCTTTCATCTCGGTCGTAGCTTTGACAACATACGCCAGATAGGCATCACACCCTCTTCGTAACAAACCTTCGGCTTTTATCATCGAAATGACATTAAGCCCTAAACTTTCTTTATCACCATAAACCGTCACCGTACCACCGTCCAAGGACTTTAACCTTATTAACCTACTCTTACACACTATCTGAGCCTCAAATTCATATAGCCAATCCATTCACAAAACCACATCAAACCCTCCTAAGGTCATAACATACAGGGTAACAGGGAACTCTTGTCCCTCTAACTCTATCTTACAATCCTTAACCATTTTCATTATCTTAACCAAGGATTCACCAGCGGTTTCTACGGTAAAGGATTTAGGCACACGAAAACATTTCATTTTTTCTTACTTACTAAATGTCGTAGCTACAAAACTTCTATTCGAACCCGAATCAAACAGTACAGAAGCAGAAATACCGTTTACTAGAAACGTACCTGTAACAACATCTTGAATCTGCTTGGCTTGCTCCAGAGTCAGCATGTAGGCCCTGGTCCTTGGCCTAGCTTGCTTAGCATCTTTCTTTCCACTTCCTCCAGCTCTACCATCGGTGTATGACCTATCTTGCCGCATTTGTAACACGCAGGCTTTGAATTACAATCATGAGCATAATGCCCCGCCTTTCCACACTTATAAAAGGCATTTGATCCAACTCTGCACTCCCCAGCATGAATTTTCCCGCACTTATGGCATGTGTCAGAACCAATACCCCACCTACACTTACCACGGTGCATCTTACCACAAATCTTGCATGACTTCTTCTCCCACACCTTCTGTTTATTGTCCCTAGAGTTCCACAACTGCGTACCGGGTCGTTTAGCATGATTGACCCATTTCTGTTGGGCCTAGTTTTGGATGGTTTGTACTTAGTCTAAGTATATTTGGGTTTAGTATGTATGTGGGCTTGGTCAGTTTTGGGCTAGGTGTTTGGTTCCCTATATATAGTGTATGCATGGTATAGGGTTTGGTTGTTAGTTCATTTGTGTTTTGGACGTCTAAGAGTTACTAGATGTGCAAGTATTATAAGTTCTTAAGCACCCAACGTATACTAATAATACGTGTGTTTGCTCGTATTCTTGATTCACCAAGTGTTGGTATTTCGCACCAACACTTGTTTATTGATATCATAATTGTAGTGATCCAGATTCGGGACTTACAATTGGTATCAGAACCTTAGACCTTATTCAGGCTCGTTATTGTGATATCAAAGATTCAAAAAAAGTGTTCTTGGTGGTTTGATCGTATTTCCGGCGAAACTGTGACCGGAGAAGAAGAAGAAGAAGAAGAAGAAGAAGATAATATTTAGGAAAGATTTGATATTGGTTTGGAAACAAATCAAGATCCATTTTTCTCGGGAGTTTGTTACGAGTTTGTTGACAATCTGCGTTCTCAGCCAAGAACAGTTCTCGGCAACTAGCAGTTATCGGCCAAAGCAGTTCTTGGCTACTGTGCGTTCTCGGCCAAGAACAGTTCTCGGCCACTGGTAGTTATCGGTCAAAGCAGTTCTCGGTCAACATTTGAGTTCTCGGTCAAAGTTTGGTCAAAATCACTTGGTTTTCGGTCAACATTTTGTTCTCGGTTTTCTGCTGAGTAGACTTTTGGGCCTGATTAATCAGCCTTGGGCTTTAAGTTTGGACTTACAATTAATATTTGGACGTAAAATCAATTGTTAACTCAACTAAAATGGCCCAGTTAACAAATGGCAGCAATTCAACCAATTCATCACTTCATCATGAACTTGATTCCATCATGGGTACTGCCACTCATATACCCCGTCTTTTATCTCATGAGGGGTTCAGTGAATGGAAATTTCATTTTGAACATTATACCAAGATGGAAGATTCCAAAATCTGGAAAAGTATTGTTAGGGGACCTCAAAGGATCACCTATCAAAGGGATGGCTCTGATGAAGTTCTTGTGAAACCTGTTGCACAGTATGACGATGATGATTTTGCTAAATTTAAGGAAGATGAGAAAGCTCTCTCCACTTTAACCATGGCACTCTCACCTGAGATTGCTCTTAAGTTTAGAGAACTTCAATCTGCTAAAGAGTTATGGGAGGCAGTGATCGAAGTATATGAGGGGAATTAAGACATGAAGAGAAGTCGCCAAGATCTGCTGTGACAAAAGTTCAATATGTTTAATCATGTTTTGGGAGAAACGTTGGAATCCCAACTTCAAAGATTTATCTCACTTGTGACTGAAATGAGATCAGCAGGGATTTATCTGCAAACTTCAGATATAAACAACAAGCTGGTGAATTCATTGCCAAAGAGTTGGGACATGAATGTTGTGTTATCAAAAAGACTAAGGATCTCAACAGAATGGGTATGACTGAAATGATATCCACTATTAAAGCATGTGATATGGATGATAAGCAGCGGGCAATAAATCATGCAAGCTCTTACAGTGCAGCTGGATACAACGTTGCCTCCAACAGTGCTCTTATTTCTCAAGATAGTTTCTCACTGTTCAAGCCTACTCAACAACTACCTCAGGATACCTTCCAGATGTTCTCATCCACTCTAGGTCAATCATCATCATCCAACTCATGCAAATCAGCTCTAGTATTCTTCATCAAGTCTAGACTGTCTTCAAATGATACTGGAAAAACTACTCACGCTCCCAGTCAGAAATTCAGTCAGATCCCCACCATACCAAAGGAGACTCAAGAGAATATAGCTCTAATGGCGGGATTCATGAATTGCTGTAATGCATTTTTGGCTGGAGACTTGGTTCAACCTGTGGTTGCTTTTGAACTAGATCAGATCCATCCCGATGATGTTGAAGAAATGGACATCTCGTGGAAAATTGCCATGGCAGTTTTTCATGCAACGAAGTTCACTAAGACTACAGGTAGAAATAATTGGAACATGCCCAATAATCTAAAGGTGGGTTTTAACAAAGACACTCTCAGGTCCTACAACTGTCACGAGCCGGGTCACTTTGCTCGTGAATGTACTAACCTAGCTAAGGATGGAAATACGGAAAGGGCATTGGTTCCAGTTGGGAATACCAGAGGTAAGGCTGGAGGTAGCTCAGGTAATGGTGAAAGATGTATGGTTGCTCAATAGTTTTCTTGGGAAGGTCAGATGGCTGCGCTCAACATTGGAAATCAGACTGCAAATTTTTCCAATGTTGGAGACACTGGAGAAGAAAATGCTACTGAGAAGAAGGTGTCACACCCTCAAAATCCACTAACGGAGTTTTACCGTCAGAGGGTGTGAACTGGCAGGATCGGAATCATTAGTTATAACCAAACCAAAGAAAAACGTTTAAATGAAAGTAAGTGCGGAAGCGTAAAACCTTAATTCAAAAGTTGCGTCACGCAGGACGACTTAAAACCAAATGTAACTGTTAAAATTAAGTTTGCAGAATAAAAGTGTTTTCATTAATGCATGCTCCTAAACCGCGCGCCCGCCTCGGCTACCTGAGAATAACATACTAAAAGTGTCAACACAAGGTTGGTGAGTTCACAAGTAAAATAAGATAAATCGTTTAGCGTTTTGCGTAACCTCGTTACGACGTTTAAATGTTGCGTAACCCCGTTACGACGTTTGAGTGTGTTACCACGTTACAGCGTTTGAGTGTGTAACTACGTTACAGCGTTTGAGTGTGTAACTACGTTACAGCGTTTAAGTGTGTAACCACGTTACAGCGTTTAAGTGTGTAACCACGTTACAGCGTTTAAGTGTGTAACCACGTTACAGCGTTTAAGTGTTTTGCATTACCAGATAGTGTTATGTCAAATTATATATCGATAGGCAGCTAGTCTATACAACAAGTATTGCTAAGTGGTTCGCGACCGAAGCTGACTGTTTATCAAGTGCCCGTCACCAGGTCCTCCAGACCATGGTAAGTGTTAGCCAAAATTTACACCCACTCAACCTCCAGTTGAGCTTAGCGTCGGGTGGGGTTTGTCAAACCCAGTAGTACTACCCAAAAGTGACTCGCTATTCCAAATATTAACCGGTCCGATGTGTGGGACTTCAAATGTTACGTATGCCGCTTAGCCTTTACAAGTGATATATAATTTATAACAAAATCTTTCATATGCGTTTATCTCAGAAAATATGTTTATCGGAGTATGTTATCTCCCCCAAGTGAAAAACGTTTGAAAACAGTTTAAGAGTGGGGTAAGTGAACTCACTGTTTGCGAAGAATATCCGATCTAGATCACCGAGTGATGCGCGTCGTAGAAAACTCTCTAGCGTTCTAAAATAACAAAGAGATTTTCTAAGTATCGGAATGTTTAACGAGTCTCTAGACTCGGCACATAATACCTATGCACGTAACATGTTTCGTGTTTCGTTTGTGAATCGTGTGTGACTTAAACAAGTAAAATTGTGATACGATACATGAGTGAGCAACTACTTTCGTGTCACGTATTAATAACATACTTATTAGCAATTATTCCCGTAGGGGCATTTTGGTCAACAAACAAAGACTAACTAACCATTATTCCCCATAAGGGCAATTTGGTCAATTCATGGCAATCAACTAGCAACTATTCCCCGCAAGGGTATTTTGGTCAAAATACAACAATTATATAAAAACTATCATATTTCATGTATTCCTATACAACTCAGCAGCTAGTTTCGTTATGACAGGATTTCTACTTGAAAGATTGCACTAGTTTACCGATTATAACGTCTCAATTAATTTACCAAAAATTACCACAGGAGCATACATATCTTAGGTTTCCAGAACATCTTTTATCTTATTTTTATTCCATATAGATTGTTCATAATGATCAAAACATTACAGCTAACTTATATCAGTCAGATTCATGCACATCAGAATGTTATTTGCAATTCCCGTTAAACGAAAAATCCAATAAATGCAAGACCACTTGGGTTTGGTTCCTAACTCAGTGAGTCAACCTCCAGAAGTGGAACCAACCCAATTGGTCTCGTAGTTCATGAGATATAACATTTACAACATAACCTAACAGCAGGTCTAACAGCTCAGCTTTGCATCACGTTTTTGTAAAATCATAAAAGTATACTTCCACTTATCCAAAAATTACGAATTTATACTTCATAGAAACTAGACTCAACCTAGTTTACTGCAGTACCCACAATCTCAATCAATTTTCACGTTTACACTTCGTTACAGTCAGTTAAACATCGTATATACGTTCTGTCCAGAATCTGTTCACATCAAAACTCATCATAATAACAATCTATGAACTATCATGCATCCATATAACCCTCTAGACACTATAACTACTATCCATGCATATCAATCACACCATACATACAAGATTAGGGTTTGTGTTTTAATTCAAATCAAGAACAACAATCAATCATGTATCAATATCAATCTAGTTATCAATCTATTATCCAACTAACAAGAATCATAACAATCACATACATACAAGATCGGCCGATTTAGGGTTTTCACACAACCCATCAAACATCAAAATTAAACAACAAAGAGGTAAGAGATGATCAAGTATACCTTCCTAGCACATAGTTCTTGGATTAATCTCTTGATTTGATGTGTATATGTGTGTGATGGTGGACGGCAGCCGTGGGTCAAGAGAGGGAGAGAGAGCCGATCGGTGGTGTTGTAGGTTTAGAATAATAGGTTAGGGTTTGTTTATTAGTGATATATTTATAAACAAACAAGTTACACTCTAGTCCTTCTACTTTCAAGTGTTGTTTTTCTAGAACATTCTATCCTAACTTGCACATAATCATGACAATAATATAACACATAATCCTAACACATAGTTATCACATCATTAGTGTTTTAGTGTGCTTCGTTTATTCCTCAATCGTTTGCGTTTCGGTGCAAATCCCGAAAGACTACTACACATGTAGTAAGTGTTAAGCGTCATTTAAACCCTAGTTTAAATGTAATGAAGTATGCGTTATAGATTCAACGATCTTAAAGTTTGAATTAACGGAGTTGAGTTAACGAGGTTAACCTGAAATTGACGATTGTCACATCATTCCCATGTTAAAGAATTTTCGTCCCGAAAATTTGAGTCAAGTCGTGATGAGAGCCTTAAAAAGTAAGAAAGATTTTCAGTTTGTCATATCATCCCCTAGTAGAAAGAAATTTCGTCCCGAAATTTAGTTCATACCTCCGGTGATGTTTGACGGTTTGCCGGGTTTCGCGGTTTTCGGTGTTTGGTTAGCCCTTCAAAAAGGTGAGGATACTTTTTCATCATGTGATCCTCGCGTTCCCATGTGAACTCCGGTCCACGTCTCGAGTTCCAACGAACCTTAACAATTGGAATTTTGCTGTGTTTGAGCGTTTTGGTTTCCCAATCCAAAACCTCGACTGGTTCCTCAATGAACCGTAACTGTTCATCAACTTGTAGTTCCTCCAAAGGGACTACTTGGGTTTCATCAGATAGGCATTTCTTCAAATTTGATACGTGGAATACATCGTGTACGCCACTGAGTTCTGTTGGTAGGTCCAGTCGGTACGCCACCGGACCAATGCGCTCAGTTATCCGGTACGGACCAACATATCGTGGGTTGAGTTTGTTTCGCTTACCAAAGCGAACCACACCTTTCCAGGGTGAGACTTTGAGTAATACTCGATCGTTTACTTGAAATTCGAGAGGTTTTCGGCGCTTGTCGGCGTAACTCTTTTGGCGATCTCGTGCTGCTGCCATGCGATTTCGGATTTGAACAATCTTTTCCGAGGTTTCGAGTACCAGTTCCGGACCAGTGATTTGGCTATCACCCACCTCTGCCCAGCAGAGTGGTGATCGACACTTCCGTCCGTACAGCGCTTCAAACGGCGCTACCTTAATACTTGCGTGGTAGCTGTTATTATACGAAAACTCTACCAAGGGTAAGTGGGGTTCCCAACTTTTCCGAAATCTAAGACGCATGCACGCAACATATCCTCCAGGGTCTGAATAGTCCGTTCACTTTGCCCATCCGTCTGAGGATGGTATGCGGTACTCATATCGAGACGTGTGCCCAGTGCGCTTTGCAGCGACTTCCAAAAGTGTGAGGTAAAACGAGAATCTCGATCGGAAATGATCGAGACAGGCACTCCGTGTCTCGACACTACTTCCTTCATGTAGACACGAGTCAGTCTTTCCATTTTGTCTGTTTCCTTAATCGCTAGGAAGTGCGCCGATTTAGTCAACCGGTCAACGATCACCCAGATGGTATCGCATCCCGTCGGTGTTTTAGGCAAACCCGTAATAAAGTCCATTGAGATGTGTTCCCATTTCCACATTGGGAGTTCCGGTTGTTGCAGTAGACCAGATGGTTTCTGGTATTCTATCTTGACTCTGGCACAAGTCAAGCATTTGCTCACGTAGGTGGCAATGTCGGCTTTCATGTTCGGCCACCAGTAAAGTTCCTTTAAATCATGATACATTTTATCTGAGCCAGGGTGGATAGAATATCGGGACTTGTGAGCTTAGTCCATCACTAGAGTTCTCAATTCTCCGTATCATGGAACCCAAATCCGGTTCTCAAAATATCGGACCCCGTCCGATCTGGTTTCAAGTTGCTTGCTCATGCCCCGCATGAGTTCCGATGGAAGATTATCATCTTTCAACGCTTCCAGTTGCGCATCGCGAATCTGATCGGGTAAGCTGGCATGAATCGTAAGTTGCAATGCTCTCACCCGTCTGGGTTTATCTGTTTCTTTTCTGCTGAGGGCGTCGGCCACCACATTGGCCTTGCCAGGGTGGTACTTGATGGCACAATCGTAATCTTTAAGCAGCTCGACCCAACGACGCTGTCGCATGTTCAGCTCCTTCTGATCGTAGATATGTTGGAGACTCTTGTGGTCGGTGTAAATGGTAAACTTGGTACCGTACAAGTAATGCCTCCATATCTTAAGAGCAAACACTACAGCTCCGAGTTCCAAATCGTGGGTCGTGTAGTTCTTCTCGTGAACCCGTAGTTGTCTAGAGGCGTAGGCTATAACCTTCTCGAGTTGCATCAGCACACAACCGAGACCTTGTATAGATGCGTCACAGTGTACCTCAAAGTTTTCCGTTCCCTCGGGGAGAGCTAAAATAGGGGCGCTACAAAGCTTGGTTTTCAACAGTTGAAAAGCGGATTCTTGCGCGTCACCCCAGTTGTACTTAGTGCCCTTGTGAGTCAAAGCGGTGAGGGGTTGAGCAATCTTTGAAAATCCCTCGATGAAACGCCGATAGTAGCCGGCCAGTCCTAGGAATTGTCGCACCTCAGTCGGAGTCTTAGGTGCTTCCCAGTTTTTGATGGCCTCTACCTTACCGGGATCGACATGGATACCATTCTCGTTGATCACATGTCCTAAAAAGTGAACCTCGCGAAGCCAGAATTCACATTTCGAGAGTTTAGCATACAGTTGTTCCTTCTTCAGTAGTTCCAGAATTATCCTTAAGTGCTCTTCGTGGTCAGTCTCGTTCTTGGAATAGACGAGAATATCATCGATGAAAACAATCACGAACTTGTCGAGGTACGCCTTGCATACTCGATTCATGAGATCCATAAATACGGCTGGTGCGTTGGTTAGGCCAAAAGGCATAACCGAAAACTCGTAGTGACCATACCGTGTTCTGAAAGCCGTTTTTGAAATATCTTCTTCGCGCACTCTCAGCTGGTGATAACCGGATCGTAGATCGATCTTCGAGTAGTAACTCGATCCCTGAAGCTGGTCAAACAAATCATCAATTCGGGGTAAAGGATAACGGTTCTTGACCGTCATCTTGTTCAACTCCCGGTAGTCGAAGCACATTCGGAAAGTCCCGTCTTTCTTTCGGACAAACAAGACAGGGGCTCCCCATGGCGATGAGCTAGGTCGGATAAAACCTTTATCCAACAAATCTTGCAACTGGGTGGACAACTCCTGAAGTTCCGCCGGTGCGAGCCGATACGGGGCTCGTGCTATGGGTGCTGCACCGGGTGTCAACTCGATCTGAAATTCGACTTGACGAATAGGAGGGAGTCCAGGTAAATCCTCCGGGAAAACTTCCGGGAAGTCTCGCACAACCGGTATGTCTTCAATTCGTTTCTCCTCCGCGGGTTTCTCAACAATCTGCGCCAAAATTGCCGGATGACCCTTTCGTAAATACTTCTGTGCCTTCATAAGGGTAATGACGCTGGTGGTCATGCCGCTTCTCTCGCCTCGGACCGAAATGATATCGCCAGAAGGGGTGGTAATATGGACTATCTTATCATGGCATATAATCTCCGCTCGGTTCTCGGATAACCAGTCCATGCCGACAACGACATCGAAACTACTAAGCGTAAAAGGAATAAGGTCGATGTCAAAGACATGACCTGACAGTTTCAACTTACATCCCGCAAGTATATGAGTTGTTATTACAGTTTTACCGTTAGCTAATTCAACAGGAAACTTAGCGTCTAACGGGGTTGGAGTAAGGTTTAAAAGTTGGCTAAAGGCCTTTGACACAAAACTCCTATCAGCTCCAGTGTCAAACAAAACAGAAGCAAAACAATCGTTTACAGGGAACTTACCAGACACCACATGCGGATCTCTGCGGGCTTGACCTGATCCAATCACAAACGCTCTTCCTTTGCCATTTCCTCCACCATTACTGCCACTTCCATTGCCCCCATTGTTGTCATTATGTTTCAGCTTGGGGCAATCCTTCCGGAAATGACCTTCCTGTCCACATTCAAAACATCCCTTAGTCGTCATCGGTGGCTTAGGAGCACCCTTCGCCGCAAGGTCTCCTCTACATTCCTTCGCTTGATGACCTATCTTTCCGCATCTTTGACACTTGACACGGTCACATTGACCAACATGATGAAAGTTGCACCTGTTGCACTTTGGATATTTCCCAACATATCCGCTCGAAACCTGCCCGCTACCGTTGTTGTTGTTGTTGTGATTCTGAGTGTTGAAACTCCGAGTAAATTCGGGCTTACGGTAGTGGTGTTGCGGTGGGAGGTTTGAGGATGAAGATCTGGTGTTGTCAAACTTTCTCTTCCCGCTGTTCGGGTTGCTGTTGTTGTTACTGTTGCTGACGTGGTCATTACTCGGGTTGTCACGGGCTTTAACAGTCGAACCCCTCGGTGGTAACGCACCCTGGGTCACAGCCTGATCCGTCAGTTTGTGAGCCAAACGAATCGCTTGTTGGATCGTGGCTGGTCTGGAAGACGTCACCATACCCTGAATCTGTGGTGCTAACCCATCAATGTACATCTCTATTCTCTTGCTCGGCGGATCCACCATCCGCGGACACATCACTGCCAACTCGTGCAAACGAGTAGTGTAGCTTTCAATCTCTGAACCCACCATACATGTAATAAAAGATAGGTAAGAAAAAAAAACAACATCACATCACAACCACTTATTAGTCTAATTAAAATTCATGATTAAAACCATTGTATTCGCTACAAAGTATTTCCAATCAATCCTTAAAATTATAGAAAAATAATAGTTCGGATGGAGACAACCCCTCCATCTAAGTGTCATCCTCACTAGATGTCGTCATCTGAGGACACCTCTGAATGTGCCTCCTCCTCAGCTGGTTCCTCCTCCGGTTCTTCTTCAGGTTCCTCCTCGGGCTCCTCTTCGGGATCTTCCTCGGGATCCTCCTCAGGCTCCTCTTCGGGATCTTCTTCAGGTTCTACATCAGGCTCTGCCTCAGGTTCTGCTACGTTCTGGGCAAGTTGCATTTGTAGGATATCGCAACGTTCTAAGGCTATTTCGGTTCGGGTCCTTGCTTCTTGGAGTTGCTCTTGCAAGTCTATCATCTCGGCTTGCATCTTCATCATAACCTTGGTTTGTTGCTCACTAGTCTCTTGCATTTCTTTCATTGCCGCTGCCATGCGGGCAATCTCCTCCTGAGTCTCGGTTCCATCTTTAAACAGTCTGGCAACATTTTCTCTAGTGTAGCGCATGTAACCCACATCACGCTCCAAACAAGAAACGACAGCTGCGAGAACTCGCTCTACAGGTTCGGTTATAGGTGGTAGAGTGTTAGGGTAAGCAGAGTGGTTCGGGTGAGGCAATGGGGGAACTTGTTCACGGTAGACCATACGTCTGATCATGTTGGGGTACCATTCCCAGCTAACGTTGTTGTCATACAAGCCTCCGGATAGGCGGTACCTCTTTGGTGCAGGAGCTTCGAGTTCCGGGACTACACGGGGTGGCGAGGCAGTAGGTAACTGCGGTTCCTTCCCGTGAGCATGCGTCATCGAATCGGATGATGATGAGGGTGGCGTCGACATTCCTACAGGTAAGCCGGGTATATGCGCGCGTATGAGTGAAGGAGATAAGGAAATAAGATTTCAAGACTACACAAACCTATGCAGTGCGTATCATTATAACTAATGGGTCGTCGCGGTTATAGTCTAGTATGCATGCAGTTTCTAGTTCGCTATAACCAATGGCTCTGATACCAATCTGTCACACCCTCAAAATCCACTAACGGAGTTTTACCGTCAGAGGGTGTGAACTGGCAGGATCGGAATCATTAGTTATAACCAAACCAAAGAAAAACGTTTAAATGAAAGTAAGTGCGGAAGCGTAAAACCTTAATTCAAAAGTTGCGTCACGCAGGACGACTTAAAACCAAATGTAACTGTTAAAATTAAGTTTGCAGAATAAAAGTGTTTTCATTAATGCATGCTCCTAAACCGCGCGCCCGCCTCGGCTACCTGAGAATAACATACTAAAAGTGTCAACACAAGGTTGGTGAGTTCACAAGTAAAATAAGATAAATCGTTTAGCGTTTTGCGTAACCTCGTTACGACGTTTAAATGTTGCGTAACCCCGTTACGACGTTTGAGTGTGTTACCACGTTACAGCGTTTGAGTGTGTAACTACGTTACAGCGTTTGAGTGTGTAACTACGTTACAGCGTTTAAGTGTGTAACCACGTTACAGCGTTTAAGTGTGTAACCACGTTACAGCGTTTAAGTGTGTAACCACGTTACAGCGTTTAAGTGTTTTGCATTACCAGATAGTGTTATGTCAAATTATATATCGATAGGCAGCTAGTCTATACAACAAGTATTGCTAAGTGGTTCGCGACCGAAGCTGACTGTTTATCAAGTGCCCGTCACCAGGTCCTCCAGACCATGGTAAGTGTTAGCCAAAATTTACACCCACTCAACCTCCAGTTGAGCTTAGCGTCGGGTGGGGTTTGTCAAACCCAGTAGTACTACCCAAAAGTGACTCGCTATTCCAAATATTAACCGGTCCGATGTGTGGGACTTCAAATGTTACGTATGCCGCTTAGCCTTTACAAGTGATATATAATTTATAACAAAATCTTTCATATGCGTTTATCTCAGAAAATATGTTTATCGGAGTATGTTATCTCCCCCAAGTGAAAAACGTTTGAAAACAGTTTAAGAGTGGGGTAAGTGAACTCACTGTTTGCGAAGAATATCCGATCTAGATCACCGAGTGATGCGCGTCGTAGAAAACTCTCTAGCATTCTAAAATAACAAAGAGATTTTCTAAGTATCGGAATGTTTAACGAGTCTCTAGACTCGGCACATAATACCTATGCACGTAACATGTTTCGTGTTTCGTTTGTGAATCGTGTGTGACTTAAACAAGTAAAATTGTGATACGATACATGAGTGAGCAACTACTTTCGTGTCACGTATTAATAACATACTTATTAGCAATTATTCCCGTAGGGGCATTTTGGTCAACAAACAAAGACTAACTAACCATTATTCCCCATAAGGGCAATTTGGTCAATTCATGGCAATCAACTAGCAACTATTCCCCGCAAGGGTATTTTGGTCAAAATACAACAATTATATAAAAACTATCATATTTCATGTATTCCTATACAACTCAGCAGCTAGTTTCGTTATGACAGGATTTCTACTTGAAAGATTGCACTAGTTTACCGATTATAACGTCTCAATTAATTTACCAAAAATTACCACAGGAGCATACATATCTTAGGTTTCCAGAACATCTTTTATCTTATTTTTATTCCATATAGATTGTTCATAATGATCAAAACATTACAGCTAACTTATATCAGTCAGATTCATGCACATCAGAATGTTATTTGCAATTCCCGTTAAACGAAAAATCCAATAAATGCAAGACCACTTGGGTTTGGTTCCTAACTCAGTGAGTCAACCTCCAGAAGTGGAACCAACCCAATTGGTCTCGTAGTTCATGAGATATAACATTTACAACATAACCTAACAGCAGGTCTAACAGCTCAGCTTTGCATCACGTTTTTGTAAAATCATAAAAGTATACTTCCACTTATCCAAAAATTACGAATTTATACTTCATAGAAACTAGACTCAACCTAGTTTACTGCAGTACCCACAATCTCAATCAATTTTCACGTTTACACTTCGTTACAGTCAGTTAAACATCGTATATACGTTCTGTCCAGAATCTGTTCACATCAAAACTCATCATAATAACAATCTATGAACTATCATGCATCCATATAACCCTCTAGACACTATAACTACTATCCATGCATATCAATCACACCATACATACAAGATTAGGGTTTGTGTTTTAATTCAAATCAAGAACAACAATCAATCATGTATCAATATCAATCTAGTTATCAATCTATTATCCAACTAACAAGAATCATAACAATCACATACATACAAGATCGGCCGATTTAGGGTTTTCACACAACCCATCAAACATCAAAATTAAACAACAAAGAGGTAAGAGATGATCAAGTATACCTTCCTAGCACATAGTTCTTGGATTAATCTCTTGATTTGATGTGTATATGTGTGTGATGGTGGACGGCAGCCGTGGGTCAAGAGAGGGAGAGAGAGCCGATCGGTGGTGTTGTAGGTTTAGAATAATAGGTTAGGGTTTGTTTATTAGTGATATATTTATAAACAAACAAGTTACACTCTAGTCCTTCTACTTTCAAGTGTTGTTTTTCTAGAACATTCTATCCTAACTTGCACATAATCATGACAATAATATAATACATAATCCTAACACATAGTTATCACATCATTAGTGTTTTAGTGTGCTTCGTTTATTCCTCAATCGTTTGCGTTTCGGTGCAAATCCCGAAAGACTACTACACATGTAGTAAGTGTTAAGCGTCATTTAAACCCTAGTTTAAATGTAATGAAGTATGCGTTATAGATTCAACGATCTTAAAGTTTGAATTAACGGAGTTGAGTTAACGAGGTTAACCTGAAATTGACGATTGTCACAGAAGGTCAAGGAGCTTCGGTTTGCGTATATGGCATTCACTTCACCAAATCATCTGAGGTAAGTTTTCAACCATGTCCTTTAAACTATGGTGAAAAAATAGAAATGTATAAGCTTCATAACGACACTCTAAGTAGAGATATGGAGAGAACAAAATCAGAAAATTTCAAACTTAAGAAAAATGAAAAGGGTTATCTAGACAAAATAGAAGCACAAAAGAATGACATTTCTAAGCTTAAATCTGATTTTAGCATAAAAAGTTGTCACCACCTAGATGCCAAACAAGAAATTGCTGAGTTAACTGCTAAACTGGAAGCTTCCAAGTTAGAAATCTTAAATCTAACCAGTAAGTTTGAAAAGGTTGAACTTGATTTTAAAAAATTCGATGGTTCCAGTAAAGTAGTTAACTCAATGATTGAAAACCAATTGTGGTGGAAGGAAAATGAAGGTGAGGGAATAGGATACAGTCAAGTTCCCCCACCTTATAACCAGAATTATGTTCCTACCCCTGTCACCAAAGAACAGGAAGAAAAGATAAAGGACATGAAGTATGGTAAACAAGACAAAGGTGATGGGACCAGTTCTGTAAATGTTGGTCCGTCCACTTCAAATATGAACGATTCTAATGTATCTACTTCATGTGTAGAAAAAGTAATTGTGAAGGAGTGGACTGATGAGGATAACGACCCTAGTTTTAAATTTGACAATGGCATTGTTTCTGATGTTTCTTTAAAACTTCTTATTTTAAATTCTGTTATTCCGACTGTTTGTGTGGGCTCTATTTTAAAGAGCAAGGATTCTTGTGTGGTTGATTCGGTTGAAATTTTAAACACTAATAATGTGGTTTCAAATAAAACAAAAGATTCAAAAACATCTAAAAAAATACGTGGCACCTAAATTTGTCAAAGAGGGATGCTCTAATGGCGAACGAGGTTATAAGATCAAAAATGAGGGGTTCCCGCAAATTTAAGCAGACTGGTCCACACAACCAATCCAGACAAGGAGGTACCCAAAATGACTTTTTCATAAAACGTCAAACTTGTTTTAATTGTGGCACTCCTGGTCATATTGCTAGAAATTGTCCACATCGTCCATATGTTCCCTATTATGGATTTTATCAGAGGAATATGCCCTACATGCCTCATAATGCGTACAGGCAAAGATTCAGGCATTATCAGGCTAGTTCCTGTAAGTCCCGAATCTGGATCACTACAATATGATATCAACCAAGCGAGTATAGGTGCGGAATACCAACACTCGGTGATTCAAGAACACGAATAAGAACAAAAATTAACACGGAAATGCTTCAAAACACACGTATATTATTGAATACGTCGAGTACTTTAGCACTTACAATACTTGATAATAATGAGAATGAACAACCCGCTCTCTAGTTTCTGCTCACTCTCTCTTAATGTGAACCACCAGCTGGTCAACTAGCAACCTTAAACCCTATACATGTATTCTCTATATATAGGGAAGCTAACAATCAGGCCCAAAGTAAAGCCCAAAGCCCACTGAGATCCCTTAGTGATCTCGGTTTACATACATAGCCCAACACTAAACCCAATAAACACATAAATAAGTACAAACCACCAAATATGGACCCAACAATCTCCCCCTTGGTTTGTAGCTTCGTTCTTTTTTATTTCACTTCAGACTGGCCTAACCAAAATCCATAAGAATTTCGGTATTACACCAATGCAATTCTTCAACTCTTCTTCGTTTAAATCACTTTAGTCTTGATCATGTCGTGGCCTTTTGATATACGTCAGTCTAACCAAATTATGACCCAACAATCTTGCCCTTAGACTGATGCTTTCAAGATCTTCAGAATCTTAACTAGAACATAATTAGCAACTTCAATGATCAGCAACTTCAGCATCTGCATCCAATACTCTACCATCTCCCCTTAAACATGATCAGCAACTTCAGCATCTGCATCCAATACTCTACCATCTCCCCTTAAACATGATCAGCAACTTCAGCATCTGCATCCAATATTCTACCATCTCCCTCTTTTTGATAGCATCATCCAATTTGAATCTCAGATACTTCATATGCTTCCGTTGCAAGAAATCAGTCTTGAAGGAACAATCAACTTTGATAGAAAGATCAACCAAAATATTTTTGAAAACAATTAAATAAACAAAATAAGACAGACATAATTTTGTAATTTTTATGTTTTTCTAATTTTTATGATTTTCTTGAAAGAACTTGAAATGAGATCATACCAGCTGAACCAACTATAATACAATAACCGAAATCATATTTCATTAGTTGAAGACAAATTTTAGAACGATTTCTTAACACATTTGTTTCAACAAGAGTAATCAAGAAGTAAAAATAAAATAAATGAAATAAAATAAAACCAAAAACAACAAATAAAACAAATTTAATCACCTGGTCTTCTTGTAATTTAGCAAAATTAGGGATCAATTTCAGTTTTGATAAAAACGCCGCCTTTTATGAAAAGATCCGAACATGGAATCGTATCTTTTAAGAGGCTGTCACAAAGATTCATGTTCAGCGTTATTATGACATAAAGAGACAGGCTGATAGCAGGTATAACATACTTAGCATGATTTTCATTGCATCAGTGATATGATTAGGGTTCAGTTCGGCATAAATCATAGATGGACATCACTCATGGACCTGTGGTGCCTCCTATCTCTTCTCAAAGCGTATTTGACTTTCCCCATATCACCCCAATTTGACTCCAACCCCCTAGTGCTTGATCAAAAGATTTTTATAAAAAAAGAAAAATTAAACTTTAAGGTTGAACGTTGGACTTAGTGCCAGTAAACTGATAAGCCTTTCATTCGAGATATGACAGGACTTACTTGTGTGCCCCCATCTCTGTAGTTCTAGTTTGACCCTTTAAGCTTTTGAAATACCAAGTTTTAAACAGCACAAATTATATACATACTCATAATAAGTTTTTTATTTTATATTTTTTCATCTTTTCCCTCTTTTTTATCTTTTTTTTTCATCATTTTCCCTTTTTTATTACATCTTTTCCCCTTTTTTATAATAATAAACAAAATACATAATAGCACAATAGTTTTGGTGATCAAGACACTAACGGGCTCGTGTATGACTGGGTAATAGCTTTTCTGGCTATCATTCGGAGAGATGTATCTGGAGACATGCACCTGTCTTCAAAATGACTCTCCACATTAAGTTTAACAAATTTAGTTTATATCAATTCAACTTTTACGCATCATGGAAAGCTACCATACAATATAAATGATTGTTCTAGAGCCTTTTAAGCTTAATAACTTCACCCGTTAGTCACACAAAAACAATTTATCTATCACTTTCCAAAGGTTGGATCAACTTTCATTTGAAAATGTTTTGAAGCTTTTGAAAAGCTGTTAACTAAATAGTAATATCATTTCCCATAAAATTACAGAAGACACACATGTTAAGAACTCAATCACTCTTCAGTTTTCAGGTGAAAGGCTATCCCGTATGACCACTAGTGGTTCACATGACCAAAACACATATGAGAATACGTGTCCCTCCAACTTGGAATCACCGACATAATTTTAAGTGAAAGAATTCAAAACACGAAAACACATCACAATCGCCCCAGATGCTTTCAGTCTTTAGATAAATGGCTATCCTGTGAATCTACAAGTAGATCACCGGACTAAACATATACAAGTATATGTTCTTCAAACTTGAGCAGCCGACATAATTTTAAGCGAGAGTGAAGTTTGAAAGACATTTTTTATATACTTAAACACACGCACACTCTTTTTGAATTTTTTTAATTTTCTCCCCCTAAATTTGTGCAAAAACTTTTATGTACAAATTTAACCTCAAATGATTGGAATTGAAACAAATCTGGCAGTCCTCATCAGACCAAACCTGACATGTCTAAAAGAAAAGGTACTTCAAGTTCAAGGTCTAATGTGAACAATAAGTCTAGACCAAAATAGGAGAAAAGGGCTGATTCGTCTCCTTCCATATCCAAAACACCGGAGGTTACGACAACCATTCGAAACTATAACTCCAAATCATACAGACATGGATGGTTGCCTAAATCTCCGGAGAAAGTTTCTTCAAAATCTATGTTTGATGATCAAAAGGACATGTCATGGCAATCCATGACAACTGTAGATGAATCAGGGTCACCCAGTGTAAGTATGGACTGGGTACCAAAAACTAACTAATCCCGCATTATGTGCAGGGACAGCTATGGAGGAATATCATCAGACCTTGGTATGTTGATAGTGGCTGTTCCAGGCACATGACAGAGGATATTACCCAACTACACAACATTCAAACATTTAATGGTGGGTATGTGTCTTTTACGGGAGGAGAGAAAGGAAAGATCACTCAGATGTTACTGTAAGTAACGGTGTTCTAAAGTTTGAAAATGTTAATTTTGTTCCAGAATTGAAGCACAGTCTTTTGAGCGTGCCACAAATTTGTGACAAAGATTTCTCAACTCATTTTACTAAAAATGAGTGTTTGATTCTGAAACCTGGTATAATTATACCGAAGACTGGATTCTTGTTCGATCACAACGATGAGATAATGCTTATGTGATCGACATGAATAAAAATTTTCCTGATGAAATAACTTGTTTGTTTTCAAAAGTGTCAAAACTTAATGCCATGCTATGGCATCTTCGTCTTGGTCATGCAAAATCTAAAAATCTTAATCGTCTTGCTAAAAATAACTTGGTACGTGGACTACCCATTAAGGATTTTGTTACTATTGAAAAATGTGTGGCTTGTGCTTCGGGTAAACATCATCGAAAATCTCACTAGCCGAAGTTGATCAATACCATTTCATCAGTTTTTCAATTAATTCATATAGACCTTTTCGGGCATGTCCATGTTTTGAGTTTATCTTGTAGCTCTTATTGTCTTGTTATTACTAATGATTACTCACGTTTTACATGGGTATTTTTCTTGTCAAATAAGATTGAAACTGCTGATCTAATCAAGAATTTTGTTGTGCTCATGGAGAATCAACTGAACCTAAAGCTGAAGGGAATCCGTTGTGATAATGGAACGGAATTCAAGAATGCAACATTGAATCACTTTTGTTCAGAAAAGGGGGTACTTCGTCAGTACAGCGCCCCATGGACGCCTCAACAAAATGGTGTAGCTAAAAGAAGAAACAGAACTCTTATCGAAGCAGCAACAACATTGTTGTACGACTCTAAACAGCCACTGTTTTTCTGGGCAGAATCCATTAATACGGCCTGTTATGTTCAGAATCGGGTGATAATCAACAAATACAAGATGAAGACCCCGTATGAGATTGTTTATGGTCATAAACCCACTATTGCATATTTCAGAGCTTTTGGGTGTTTGTGCACTTTACTGAATCTCAAAACTACTCCAAAATTTGGGGCCGTAGCTGATGAGTGTTACTTTGTTGGGTATGCGGGAAATACAGCTTACATAGTCTACAACAAGTCAACCAAGCAAATTCTAGAGTCCTATGAATTTCGTTGGTTAGAAGAAAATTAGACTGGCACTCGTGTTGGTCCCGATTGGTTATTTGACTACAACGAACTTTTCAAACCAATCAATGTGTTTCCAGTAATCAACACTGAACCTTTATGTGGTCCCACAGTGGAAGCTGCAAAGGATAATTCACAGACAGTGTCTCACATTTCTCCACTAATTGATGATGATGTCGCTGAGTTAAGTAATGATTCACCTGCAACTGGCACTCAGCCCAAGGAAACCTCAGAAACCGAGTGTTCGCCAAACACGTCTGAAGATGCTGCTAATGTTGAGGGGGAGAGTTCTATTCGTCAGATCTTCGGGAGCATATTGTTTCCCGATGACATTCCAAATGAATATGTCTCCAGCACCTCGTACTCTCACAGTACGGCGACATCTGGATGGAAGAATCCTCTTGTTGATGATACTGAGAACTTGTCAAATTTACAATCTACTGGTGATGTTTCTGATCAGTTAATACCATCTAGAATTGAGAAAAATCATCCAATTGAGAATGTCATAGGACCCATTGAAGCGGAAGTGTCCACCAGAAGTCAGACATGACACATTAATAGCTGTATGTTCTCCTGTTTCATCTCTCAAATTGAACCAAAGTCAATAGAAATGGATCTTCAAGAACCTAGTTGGGTTAATGCTATGCACGAAGAATTAAATTAGTTTGATAAGTTGAAGGTTTGGAGATTGGTTTAAGTTACCGGATGGAAAGAAAGCTCTTGACACAAGGTGGGTTTTCCAAAACAAGCAAGATGACACAGGGGTTATTGTTCAAAATAAGGCACGATTGGTAGTTCGTGATTTTCGTCAGGTTGAGGGACTAGATTACACTGAGGTCTATGCTCCAGTGGCCATACTTGAGGTCATTAGGATTTTTTTGGCCTACGCATCGTTCGTGTGGTTCATAGTGTATCAGATGGATGTTAAGACCGCATTTCTGTATGGTGAAGTTAAGGAAGAGATTTATGTTGATCAGCCACCGGGTTTTGTTGATCCTAAGAAATCAAATCATATCTATAAGCTGGGCAAAGAATTATACGGGTTACATCAGGCTCCTCGATCGTGGTATGCTACATTGACCGCGCATCTTCTTGATCATGGCTACAAGCGTGGAAACATCGACCAAACCTTGTTCCGGAAAACTGTCAGAAAAGATTTGATTCTCGTTCAGATCTATGTCGATGATATTATTTTTGGATCCACCAGCGCTGAGTTGTGCACAGAATTTGAAGGTGTAATGAAGAATAGATTTGAGATGAGTTCGTTGGGTGAAATGACAACATTTTGGGGCTACAAGTTCGACAAAGCTCGGCAGGAATCTTACTACATCAAGGGAAGTACGTTGAGGATATGCTGGCAAAGTTTGAGCTTCAAGATTCCAAGAGTGCCAACACTCCCATGGCAGAAAGACCACTACTGTCATCTGATCCTGGTGGGAGTCCCGTAGATCAAACATACTATCGATCGATGATCGGGTCTCTAATGTACCTCAGAGCCAGTCGTCCTGACATCATGTTTGCAGTCTGTGAATGTGCTCGTTTCCAGGCTAATCCTAAACTCTCTAATTTAATTGTTGTTAAACATATTTTTAGATATTTGAAGGGACAACCAAAGTTAGGTCTTTGGTATCCCAAACAATCAGAATTTGATCTTTATGATTTTGCTGATAGCAATTATGGTGGAGATGACATTAACAGGAAATCCACGTCAGCTGGTTTCCAGTTCTTAGGAGACCATCTCATTTCATTGCAGTGTAAGAAACAACAGACGGTGTCTACCTCGACTGACGAAACGGAGTATGTTGCAGCATCCGCTTGCTGCTCTCAGGTTATCTGGATGCAAAACCAATTGCTGGATTACGGTTTGGAATTTCTTGACACTCCTATTTTTTGTGATAATGATGCGGCCATTGCAATTGTGAAAAACCCTGTTCATCACTCTAAAACCAAGCACATCGATATTAAAATTCATTTTGTTCGTGACTGTTTTGATCATAAATTAATTCATCTTGAACAAGTCTACACTAACAACAATGTGGCAGACTTATTTACAAAACCGGTCGGAACAGCAAAATTTAATGTGCTGGTGGGTTTTCTTAAAATGCTTCGTTTCGAGGATTGAATCTTTTTGGGTATAAATTTGTACATATTTGTTTATCTTGCACAAATTTAGGGGGAGAAAAATCAAAAAGTCAAAAATAGTGTGTGTGCGTTGTTCTTTTTAAAAAATCAAAAAGTCAAAAATAGTGTGTGTGCTTTGGGTCTCAAGATTCATTCTCGCTTAAAATTATGTCAGGTGCTCAAGTTTGAAGGACATATACTCGTATATGGTTGGTCCGGTGTTCTACTTGTAGTTTCACAGGATAGCCATTTACCCAACGACTGAAAGAACCCGGGGCGATTATGATGTGTTTTGTGTTTTGTGTTTTGTGTTTTTTCACTTGAAACTATTTCAGTAACTCTGAGCTGGAAGGACATGTATACTCATACATGTTTGGTCCGGTTAACCACTTGTGGTCATACAGGATAGCCATTTACCCAAAAGCTTAACAGTGATCGGGGTGACTGAATTCTTAACACGTGTGTTTTATGTAACTCCCTGGGAAGTGATATTATCATTTAGTTAACAGCTTTTTAGAAGCTTCAAAATATTTTCAAATGAAAATTGATCCAACCTTTGGAAAATGATAGATAAATTGTTTTTGTGAGCCTAACGGGTGAAGTTATGAAGCTTAAAAGGCTCCAGAACAGTCATTGATTTGTATGATAGCTTTCCATGATGCGTAAAATTTGAAGTGATATAAACTAAATTTGCTAAACTTACTATGGGGAGTCATTTTGAAGAAATGTGCATGTCTTCATATACATCTCTCCTAAGGATAGGCAGAAAAGAAATTACCCAGTCATACACGAGCCCGTTAGTGTCTTGATCACCAAAAATATTGTATTGTTAAGTTGTTATTATTATTATTAAGTTGCGAAAAAAATTTACAAAAGAGTTATTTGAGTTTATTTCATTCTATTAAAACTATTTTAAAAATCTTAAAGGGTCAAACTAGAACTACATAGATGGGGGCACACAAGTAAGTCCTGTCATGTCTCGAATAAAAGGCTTGTCATTTCACTGTCTCGAATAAAAGGCTTGTCATTTCACTGGCTTGTAAGTCCAACGTTCAACCTTAAAGCTTAAATTTTCGGCTTATATAAATATCTTTTGATCAAGCACTAGGGGGTTGGAGTCAATTTGGGGTGATCTGGGGAAAGCCAAATACGCTTTGAGATGAGATAGAAGGCATCACAGGTCCATGAGTGATGTCCATCTAAGCTTTATGCCGAACTGAACCTAACTCATATCACCAATGCAATGAAAATCATGTTATGTTTGTTATACTTGCTATCAACCTATCTCTCTATGTCATAATAACGCTAAACATGAATCCTAGTGATAGCCTCTTAAACGATATGATTCCATGTTCGTATTTTTTCATAAAAGGGCGGCATTTTAACAGACTGTCCAAATTTTTGTCTTCTTGAATCTGGGCTGACTGAATATTTTTGAGCCCATTGTGGGTTTTCGGCCCATGTGTGTTGGGGTATAAGTAGATCTTAACCTTGATTATTGTTCATCTTTCATTCAAAACCTTTCATCTCTCTCTCAAACCCTCTGTCAGCCGAGAACTATCCCCTGCATAATCTAATCCCATTAAGCTGCTATTACTATTCGTGTTTGTTGATTTACAGGTAATGAGAAAGCTCTATAAACTGTTTGTCCTTGTGAGATGTATGGATTCAAGCCGCCATTGATTTACGAGTGATTGAATAGACGGATCTCTTAGGAATGTATGGGGTTATGGATTGATATGGCTATGGTTATGTTATCGTTAACTACTGAAGTGTGCTAGGGTTGGTTTTCTTATGATTATGTTGCAGTTTTAATGGAGTTCTCTGCACTTTTGAGGAAAATGGCTCATGATTCGAGAAGGGAGTTTAAAGGGTTCTCTGTCAGCTGTCAACCAACTAAAAGGATCTCCGTTGACTTTCGTTGACCGAGATCTCTCAGTCTTGACCGAGAACTCTTGTTCTCGGTTGACTTTCGTTGACCGAAAACGTTGGACTTAACCGAAAACTCATGTTTTCGGTTTGATATTGACAAAGAACACATATTATTGACCGAGATCTCTCTTGTTGGGCCTAAAGCTCACTGATTGGGCTTAACCAATACTGTTATTATTCTTAACGGACCATTTTTTATCTTTGGGCTATATGTTAGCTCCTTTGGGCTATTTTCTTAAATATTAAAGCCCAAATCAACAAATGATTTTATTTTTACTAACTTGATTTGTTTGGTGCAGTAATGGCTTATCAGACTCCATTAAAGTTTGTTGATGCGCACAATATAGCCGGACATCTATATGATCCACCACTGGCTCACAAAGAATTCAAGTCTATGATTGTCGGTCTCAACACGTGCAGGATTTCTCATGCACTACGAGAAAAATCCTGTTATATGCAAGAAGATGGTCATGGAGTTTTGGAAAAATGCTTCAATCAACCTACGAGGACAAGATGGAGTCGTGTCTATAGACTCCAAAGTTCAAAAGAAGCCAGTTAGTATCACTGAGGCTATCGTTAGAGAGGTGTTGCTGTTTGGTGATCAACCTGATTACCCGACTGAGTACTCCACTGCTGATGTTGCTGAGATCCTCACTAGAATGGGTTACGAGGGCACCTATCCTCTAGAAATCAAGAAGCTATTTCACCCGTACTGGAGATTCTTGATTCACACATTTTTCACTTGCATGTCCGGTACGAAAGGGGGCTCTGATGAGATAAGTCATATTCAAATGTCTACTGTCACTGCTCTGATCATGGATTGGAATTACAATTATTCCAAGTTCGTTTTCAATGAAATGATGGGCAATTTGAAAGGGAAGAAGATAGAGATGTTCCTTATGTATCCAAGATTCTTGCAAATGACCTTCGATTCTCACTACACCGATCTTGTCAAGTCTGTTGATACTTTGGATATGAAGTCAATGGGACCCAATTCCTTTTGGGTTAATGAAACAGTCCAGAAAGGGATCCAAGATTATATATCAAAGCCTCCATGCTCTGGAAAAGTTTGGTCAATTTGCTGAAACAGAGATTGAACCTATTATAGCTCAGGTTGCTGATGAGCATGTGGCACCAGTTCAACCACGTGCTGCGACCTTTGAAATTTCTGACGATGAAAGTGAAGAAATAGAACATCGTAACTTGGAGACAGTTCCAAGTGCCCAACAGCTAGAAGATTTTGAAAGATTTAAAGAAAAACTTCAGTCAACTGCTCTGAAGCCTCCTCAGACAGCTGTTGAAACCATTGAAGAAGATATGATTGAAGATCCAGTCGCCGACCTCGGTCCTCGCAAACGAAGAAAGAAAGATCCGAGGCCTGGCGTGCTGGTCAGTGAACATGAAACAACCACAACACCAACCACAGAGGCAACAAATAGTCCAATACCACAAACTCAACAACCCGAGACACATGCTTCAGGAACTCAAGATGAACCAAGTGCACCCACTGCTGAGCAATTGATTCAAGATCAGTTGTTTTATGACTTTGCTCGTGATTTTGACTTTGAGTCCAACATTCCACACATTGATGAAGTCAACATGCCATTTAATGCAGCTCCCTCCAGTTCATCAGGCGCAGAAACTCAAGGTCAGTCAAGTTTGAACGTTACTGATAAGGTTGTTGAGATTCTTGCCATTCAAGAAAAATTTATGCAGAACAAGGGCAAGGGAATCATGTTAGAAGATGCTCCGGTTGACGTGCAAGCTCTCCAACATCGGGTTTTTGAGCTCGAACAAGATTCAGTTGTTAAGGATGTCCGTATTCAAGAGCTGGAAGTAGGTAACTCTGATAAAGATGCCAAGATCAAAGAACTACAGTCCAACATGGGAGAATTAACGGCTTTGTATCTTGACCTCCAACAAAAGTTGTTTCAGAAGTTTGGAGATGAGTTTAAAGACAGTGATGATGTGGCCTATAAAATTCCCAACGTTGATCAAGGTGGCAGCTCTACTACTCGCCCTATAGAGAACATTGATGAGTCTGAGACATTAAAACAATATATGGACGCACCACCAATCTCAAAAGAGAAGTCCGATAGAATTCAGAAAAGGTTGCTGGTAATGAAGAACTCAAATCAAAATGTCCAATCATTAGATCATCCAGATAGATTCATTGTCACTTTCCCTAAAGGCTTCTCAGACAAATATGGTGATCGTTCGGGAGTTGTGTCATGGGGTTTTGATGCCAATAAGAATATGTGGTGGGTGAAAAGGAAGTCCGGGGGCACTGAGTATTATAAGAAGATGAAAGATTTTGGATATTGGACGAAGGTGGATCTTAGTGACCTGATAAACTCTCCTTTCACTAACCCAACGAATGATAAACGTGGTATAGACTTCTGGAACTTTCTAAGAAGTCAAGTCGATAGAGGCTTTCCAAATATGAAGACTGCAGAGTCTTTTCTGAAGAAGGCAAATGGAGTCCAGGATCCAAAGACAGGGAAAACAATGGTCAATGTTATGTGGCCTGCTACGGATAAGGCCACGCATATTCCTGTACCTGAGGCAATTCCAGATGGCACCTTGGACAACATGAGATTTTGGATGTATGATAGTGTAACTTCCACAGTTGTTATCAAGCTGGAGAAAGGAAAAGGTCAGTATCGATTTGTTGATCCAAGAGACCAACTAAAGTTGGGAGAAAGGGACATCAAGACTCTAAGTGCATTCCAGATAATTGCCGATCTGATTTTTGAAACGGCTGCTATAGAATTCACTGGTATGGTCGCTTCTATTATCAAATGCAAGTTTTGGGCGGGCGCGTTGAAACATGCTGACATTGACTACATGGAGCATGATTGAAGACCAAGCTACAAACCAACGGGGAGATTGTTGGGCCTAGTTTTGGATGGTTTGTACTTAGTCTAAGTATATTAGGGTTTAGTATGTATGTGGGCTTGGGCTACGGTTTAATATGTAAGCCGAGATCTCTTTAGAGATCTCAGTGGGCTTTTGGTCAGTTTTGGGCTAGGTGTTGGGTTCCCTATATATTGTTAGTACATCATTTAGCGTCTCGATCTTTGTTATATCGTATACAATGTATTATTAATGTATAGGTTATAGTGGGATAATATAGAGTGATCGTTAATGTAAATATTCTTTCATTAGGGATATCTAATGAATGAATATATCCTCTATATATACCTTAGTCCTAATGTAATAAAGTAATGGTGTTAATTTATTCTTAAAGTATTTCTTCCATATTCTCTCTCTCACCATTCACACCATAACATATCCAATACCTAAACGACATCATATCAAATGACTAGATCCTCTCGGTTTTAGACGTGTTCATAATTGGTATCAGAGCTAGCGTCTAATTGTCTCTTTTTTAGGTATGTATTTTAAGTATTTATTGTTCGATTTAATTGAATCTTAAAGTATGAAGTTCAAATCGGTTTAGATTTGATTGTTGAAATCAGTTTCGGATTGTTAATGTATTAAATCATCTTCTGTTTCGGTGTTGAAATCGTTCAACTGTTGCTTCGATTTGATAAAATATGGAATCGGTTTGGTTTAGGTTGATGAAACCGATTTTGGCTAGCTATGGATTTAGATCCAGTTTTTGGTTGATGAATCAGATTGAATTCGGGTTAGGTAAGGTATGGATCTGGTTTGTGTTTTATGAAATGAATTGGATTTGGTGGATTAACGTTTTAGATTCGGTTTCTGGTTAAAAAAATTGAATTAGATCTGGTTTTAGTTTCATGATTGGGATTAGATCTGGATTGTTTAACGTATATGATTCATGTTTTCTGTTTGATTCAGAGAATCGATCACATGATTAAGGTATTATGGTTTTAATCGGATTGATGCGGTTCGAATCAAGTGATTAACGTATTGATTGGGCGTTATATGGATTTGATTTGAGTGAATTGGATCTTAACATATTAGCATCGATTTCGATTTTGTTGATGAAATCAGATTTGGATTCGGTGTTGAATAGTGTTTGGAGTGGATCGGATGACGATTTTGTGCAAATGGTTAACGTATTGATCTTTCGGTTTGATTTTCGGTAATTTTGGATGATAATCGGTTGATGTTTAATGTATGGAAGTGTTTAATGATGTTCAACGAATGATTTGGAGATAAAATCAGAGTTCGATTCGAAGTACAGAGGTAAATTCCGATTTTCCGGCAGATTTTCCGGCAATTCATGGTTTTTCGGCGTTGAATATATGCGTGAGGTTATGGTTTGGATCTTCAAAATGATTCCAGTGATAATCTTATGCACGCGAGTACAGTTCCGGTAACAGTGGTGTACTTACTATTGTGATTTTCAGCTGGGTTATTGCAGATAAGTTAACAAGATTGTGGATTAATGAATGTGAAGGTTGGATGCTCGTTCGTGATGAAAGGTAGCTCATTCGTGAGTTTGTTGGATTTGTTATGAATTTGTTAAGTGGTTACAACAATCTTAACTGATTCGCTAAATAGCACATGGTCTTTTTCTATTTATTACACATTCGCTAGAAACCACTGATTCGTTCAATGTGATTTCATCACATTCGTTAATATGTGGCTCACATTTGTTACTAGCATGGAAGAGTCTTGTGTGATGTTGTTAGTCAACAAAGATGGCTGGATAATAATGAATATTAATATTCATTGGGTTTGTGATTTATTTCACATTCGTTAGATGTAATGGGTTATCTCATTCGCTAAAGCTATAATGGGATTTATATTTTATTCGTTTTATTCTTCACATTCGTTAAAGTTTTAGTGACCATCGAACGAATGTGTTGGTTGATTGTTTAATATATTATGGATTCATTCTTTATAAAGGAACTTAACGAATGAATGCAAAGTGAACGAATGAGGTGCATGATCCTTTAAAGTATGTAGTGGGTTATTCGTTAAGAGTATAAAGAATTCATTCATTATAAAGGAGTTTAACGAATGATCGGTTAACGTATGAAGGATTATTCATTCGTTTTAAAGAGCTTAACGAATGAATAATATTAAAGTATTGAAAAAGAAAAGAAGATCTTAAAGCTCGAGATGAGGGAGAGTTTGTTACTACATGGCATCTCGTTCTTTGTGATAGTGTATTCAAGATGGAAGATAAGCAAGCTCGAGACGAGGGGGAGTTTGTAGTACATCGTTTAGTAGGATAATATATAGGTTATAGTAGGATAATATAGAGGGATCGTTAATGTAAATATTCTTTCATTAGGATATCTAATGAATGAATATATCCTCTATATGTACCTTAGTCCTAATGTAATAAAGTAATGGTGTTAATTTATTCTTAAAGTATTCCTTCCTTATTCTCTCTCTCACCATTCACACCATAACATATCCAATACCTAAACGACATCATATCAAATGACTAGATCCTCTCGGTTTTAGACGTGTTCATATATATAGTGTATGCATGGTATAGGGTTTGGTTGTTAGTTCATTTGTGTTTTGGCCGTCTAAGAGTTACTAGACGTGCAAATATTGTAAGTGCTTAAGCACCCGACGTATACTAATAATACGTGTGTTTTGAAGCAATTCATGTGTTACATTCGTGTGTTTGATCGTATTCTTGATTCACCAAGTGTTGGTATTCCGCACCAATACTTGTTTATTGATATCATAATTGTAGTGATCTAGATTCGGGACTTACAATTTCTTATCTTTATTTTCTTCCACCACCACAACATCTTCCATAGTCAAGTCTTCATAAACCATCTCAGCGAGTTCCACTGCAGATTCGAACGTAGTAGGTTTATTTGCCATGACTAATGTGCGGACGTTCTTCGGAAGTCCTCTGATGTAACACTTGATCCTCTTAGCTTCAGTGTTGACCATATCAGGTACCAACCTAGACATGCTGTTGAATTCGGTAGTGTATTCGCGGTGTGTCATCATTCCCGCCTTCAAGTTCAGAAACTTCATCTCAGCACTCTCTACCACAACATCAACACAAAAACGCTTCATTACCATCTCCTTCAAGTCGTCCCATCTTAAAGCCTTAATCTAATCTCGACTCTTTCTCTACTCTACCGACTCCCACCAGTACATAGCTTCGTCTCCGAATGATTGGGTAGCATAACCCACTGCTTGGTCAGGACGACACTCGCTAGTTCGGATAACCTTATCCATGGCGGTTATCCATTGAAGAGTAGCGATTGCGTCTCCTAAACCAGTTAGCTTCGACGGGTTATAACCCTTAAACAACTTGTAGTTACACCCACCTCGGTCCCTTCTTCCGTCATCAACCTTCACAGACCTAACCTCATTCAAGTCACCTTTCTCTCTCTCGTCATCCTTCTTACCATTCTCTCCTGACCTCTCAGCAGTTCTTGCATGGCTCCCAGTAGACTTTTCAGGTTGCAGGTTCTTCACTACAGCAGCTACAGCTTGAGCAATTGCTGCCTGAATAGTAGGGTCAAGTTGATACCCTTCATTGTTGCTCGGATTCCATCCAGCTGCACTTCCTCCTTCCCTTGAGTTAGTAGTTGATTCCACAGAAGGTTCTCGGATAATATGTGGCCTGCCACGACGTCCAATGCGACCTCCTAGTCCGAGAACGTTCCTAGAGCCCATCATTCGTATTCTATAAGAAAGGAAACACAAACGTCATCACATAAGGAACCATTTAGTACAAGGATAGTAAGGCTAACAGGTAATAACAGTGGCCAGCTGTGATTAGCTGATCACGTTACTTTCCGTGTCCCATACACTTCCCTCTATGAGTCTACTTGTGCTAGTCCTACTTCTAACAGTTAGGCAATCAAACAGTTCATGTAATCATACACTTCTATCCCTAACAATTGAACTAACTTCCTTACACATCCGTACATTACACATGAATTTAATCATTTACTTTACGTTTACTTAGCTTGCTTGAGTGACACATGGCTTTCTTGAACTGCATCATCTTTCTTTTCATACTTATGTCTTATATTTTGTTCGAGTCTAAGCATATAGGATGCTTAATTCTCTCGAACTTATGCTCTGATACCAACTTTTAAGGCCCCGGTCCCTGTGCCCTACATTGGACGTTGGATTTACTCATACACACATTTCTAAATATTATAGTTAATTAAAACTTTGCCGGAATATAAAGGTTTCACTAAACATTACACATCATTTCATAAACATGTCTTAAACAAACATTTTTTGTCTTTCATAATAAAACATCATTCATAAACACTTCATAAGTCTTCTGATGCCAGCTTCTTATTCTTCTGCCATGTGTCCTCCTCAAGCTAGCTGCCTCATCCTACTCACATGCGTGCATACTAAAAGTTAGCTACGTTGAGTGAGTTCTAGTTAATCAGGAAACATACAATACATTCATAATTACATACTTAACCTTCTTTGCTTTCTTTAATGTATATACACACCCACACACTTTCATTCATACTTTATACTTTCATACTTTCATTCATTTTATACTTACTTACCTTCATACTTTCTTCCTTTCATTTTCATACCTTATGTTTTAAAGAGCATTACGCCCTAATTTCTTCGAGTACTATTAGGGCTAGGTTCCCTTGCCTCGAAGATTATTAGGGTTCGGTTCCCTCTTGCCTCGAGTATTATTAGAGCTCGGTTCCCTCTTTCCTCGAATATTATTAGGGTACGGTTATCTCTTGCCTCGAGTATTATTAGGGCTCGGTTCCCTCATCTACCATACAACCATATCTAACATATCCTTGTCTTTATAAGCATAATCCTCATTCATATTTTCAATATTTACAATAGCATACATATACCATTCATACATACTTTCCTGTACATACTCATTCCTTAGTTACAACTCATTAATCTCTTGACAGTACGTGCAATATCCGAAGATAATTCACGTACCGATAAGCATTCATTCATATCATAATTATAGCTATCACAACAATCATTATAGTATACACTTACCATTTAAGGTAAGTGTATTAATAATCACATTGAGTATGCACATAGCCCCGAAAACATAACAAGGAATGGGGCTAGAAACTCACTTGTCTCCTCTTTCTTTCTGAGTTAATAGTGATTCCTTTCTTTAACTAGGCTCGGCTAACTGTATATCAATTATATGTATTAATTAAGTGACCCTAAACACATTATTTAAGTATCACCAAAAACTATTAAGTCTGGTTTATTCTAATTAAATTCTCAATTCTATTCAAATGGCACTTGTATTCGAATTTGAACTTGTATTCAAATTAGAACTTGTATTCGAATTAGAACTTGTATTCAAACAGACTTGCATCCGAATTAGAACTTGTATTCGAACATACTTGCATTCGAATTCGAACCTGTATTCGAATTTAAACTTGTATTCGAGCATACTTATATTCGAATTAGAACTTATATTCGAACAGACTTGTATTTGAATTATAACTTGCATTCGAACAGACTTGTATTCGAATTAGAACTTGTATTCGAATTAGAACTTGTATTCGAATTTGAACTTATATTCGAACAGACTTGTATTCGAGTTAGAACTTGTATCCGAATTAGAACTTACATTTAAATGGAGTATTCGAATGTCAATTCCCATTCGAATGTCAATTCCCATTCGAATACATCCACTGTAGGTAATTAGTACCTTTATTATCATTTTCACCATATAGTTTAACATCCATTCTTCTATTATAGTATCATATCACCCTTTCAACGTTTCCATTTCTTCCTTTGTCTAAGATTTAGTCCGGTTATCCATAAAGCTTGAACCTTTATTGGTTCCAAACCCGTTTAGGCTAGATCTAGGGTTTTTTTGCATGAACCGTATATACTAACAAGTCCACTAAGTCCATTTTTATCATCAATTTTATATTTTTACGTTATAATAATACCCGATTTGCCTTACGGTTAAGTCTTAAGGCAAACCATTCTTAAAAACATAATCTTTATACGAAAAGAACGTACCTTTTTATGTTCTTAGGCTATGGTTAGCTTAGATAAGCCACTGTGGACTCGTATCTTTCTTGTATAGCCAAGATCTATCGCGAGCTAGGCTCTGTTCTTGGTCTTGAACCTCGGCAGAAATACTAGAGAGTGTGTGTGTGTGTGTGTGTGTGTGTGTGTGTGTTTTTGAGTGTGTAGGGAGGCTAGAAGATAAGAATGAGGGTTTTAGGGAGGTTTAAGGAGTATTTATATTCCCTTAAGCCCATGGACCTAAGGCTCATCACCATTTCTTATTCCATCTTTTATTAACCAAGTCCATACTCTTTTATTTTATTTAACTTAATTAAATATTAACACACTTTTAAACAAACACAATTCTTTTATTTAACATTATCGAAAGTAGGATGTTACAAGTCTTCCCTCCTTAAAGAGGTTTCGGGTTAAGCCCATGGACCTAAGGCCCATCACCATCCCTTATTCCATCTATTATTAACCAAGTCCATACTCTTTTATTTTATTTAACTTAATTAAATATTAACCCACTTTTAAACAAACACAATTCTTTTATTTATTATTATCAAAAGTAGGATGTTACAAGTCTTCCCTCATTAAAGAGGTTTCGTCCCCGAAACCTAACTATCACTTAAACAAATCTGGGTAAAACTTGCGCATTTCTTCTTCAACTTCCCAAGTGGCATCTGATCCCTTGCGATGCTTCCATATCACTTTTACCAAGGGAATAACTTTATGATGAAGTTGTCTTTCCTTGCGATCGACTATCTCTACAGGCTGTTCAACGTAGTTCGACTGTTCATCAACCTCGATGTCTACCAATGGCATATGAGACGTGTCATCAGCTAGATATATCCTTAGGTGAGAAACATGAAAGGTAAAGTGAATCCATTCCAACCCTTCAGAAAAATCTAACTTGTAAGCATATAACACGTTAGGCATAATTTGGTATACACACATGACTAATAGTTGCTATAGAGTATTAAATAATAATAAAATAATTAGAAATGCATATGTCCTGAAAATAGTTAAAGAGGGGAATGTGATACTCACCTTATCAGATGAGCAAAAGAAAATAAAAATAATAAGAATGAAGTCAGCAGATCAAGTGTTGACGATAAAGCCTAATAAAAGAATAAGTGTGGAAACAAACATGAGGAATTGACGGATAGAAATAGAGTTTAAGAATTCGATGATTGATGATTGTAGATTACTTAGTCTTATTATTTTATAGATCTTTTTAATATATTCAATATTGTATCTTATTATGTAAAAATACTTGTTTAATATAAATATTAGAAGGTTAATCTAAATCATTTATAATTACATCTTTATGATATTAATTAGTTAGTTAAATCATTTAAATAAATATATAATACATATTCATAAAAAGTTAATTTAACCGTTTAAATATATTTAATAAATTTTTATTTATATAAATCTTAAGTAATTAAATAAGTTTTTATTATATTTATATGTAGACAGTTATGTTTATACACATATTTATACATACATATAGAGTTTTTAATAAAGATGTGGAAAAACACAAGTAGCACTGTCGTTTTTATAAAAATATAATTTATTTGTTGATTACTATAATTACTATTGATTAAAATGGATTAATATAATCAAATTACCAAATATAAAAAAAGGGGTGGCTGGAACTCGAACCCGCGACCAACCATCCAGAACCTTAACCAGAGGTGCACCAGCCAACTGGGCTGGTGTATAACCTTAGTTCGATTAATTATAAACAGATAGATGCAGAACCCTAATTCGTTTAGAACCCTAGAATTAACAATTGGATTAATCTATGATTGTTAACTAGATTCATGTTAGGCTTAATGTTAATTGACCAGAGGCGATTACAATATACTACTTAATTACCTCGTACAATGTTATATGATCAATTAATTTGATGAACAGTGTCCGTCTACACTTGATGATGAACGGACTAGCAAACAGTTACTATAATCCAATTGAGTTGAAGGTTTATGACGGCTAGGGTTAGAAGATGGTGACTGTAAGTTTAATTTGATTATAATGATCATTTAATAGTATAACAGGTTGATATTATTGTCGGCCGAGTTAAATTGGTATAATGAATCAAATTGATCGGGTTAGCTTAATTAGGACGTCGGTTAGGCCGAAACAAGTAAGTATAATACACATATTGATTCAATTTCTTAATATCGACGAGAATTGAGGTCCAAGACTTCGTTTTGCGTAAACGGGTTCAAAATACGGGTATAGGGTCTGGGTTCGAATATGGGTTAACAGATTATATGGGTTATAAATGTGAATTTTGCATTTTAGTCCCTACAGTTTGAGGGTAGAAACATAATAAGGTAATAGTTTAAGGTTGGGTTAAAATTTCCATAATGTGAAAGTCATAATTATATATTATATAAACTAGTTTTAGAGCCCGTATAACACACGGGATGATCTAAATAATTAAGTTACAAATAAAGCAATACATAATGTATATAGAAAAATGTATTACATCTATGCTTGTATCATTATCCTTAAATTGATTTTCTTTTATATCACAAAATGATTTTTTTTAAATGAACTTAATAAAAAAAATAATGCATGTGCAAAAACAACCCAAGAACACTCCATCAATTGAAATTAATTCTCAGTATCATATATGTATAATTAAAATAAATTTGGTTATCTACCAATTTCGGAGAATACTTCTAATTTAATAAAAGTTTTGAGCTACACCATGAAAAATATTTTGATAAGTTTGAGGGTCTTCTCGACTTTGCCAATTGACAAAAAAAATAATAATAACGGGTTAACCCGTTCAATTTTGTGAATGTTTTGCTTCACTTGAGTATAATGTTGTACGAAATGCTTCACGTAAAATATTCTGATCACTATTCAACGAAAATCAATGCCAACCAGATGTTTCTAATTTGCTAAAAGTTAGAAGCATTGAGGTGTTTGCCATTTTTTTGCCTAGAGGTGGCATGTCGGAAGTGTTTGCCATTTTTTTTAAAGTTTTAGTCATGAGAAAAATACTCAATATGCAAATCCTGACTTTTGACTATTTCCAAAAGTGTCCTTTAAAATAAATTCAAAACTCAATCATATTTAAAAGTCTGACTTTCATTTGTTTTGAATTTTCAAGTCAAAACTTTGAACCCGTAGCAAGTATGACGATAAATCTATTTTCGTGCTCAAATTTTCAAAAATATTTAGATTATCCCTTTTTGCATGTAATAAATTTGAGCCAAATGTAGATTTATACCAAACAATCTATTTACCAACTTTTAACCCATAGCAATCAAACTTAAGTTTCACAAAAACTCGAAGCAATCCTTGATAAAAAAAACCCAAGAAACTAAATATGATAAATTTATATGACAATGTACAAACAATCTATTTGAAAGTGATTGGTATATATATTATCCTTACAATTTAACACATATTTAAAATTAGAAGCATATTAGAGTTTTTTTCTTTTATTTACAATCTTCAACAATATACATAGTATAATATGTTAATGATAACATTTAAAATTATATTCTTTTCAATATTTAACAAACACGGTTTGTTGTTGATTTTTGGATTTCACCAAGTATGTTGTGAAATATATTCTAACAATGTATAATAGTATAATATGTAAATATTTATTTTTATAAAAGTGTATAGATATAATATATTTGAAGTTTAAATATAAGTGAATAATTTAATTATGTTATATATGTAATATAAATGAGTGTAAAAGGAAAGTGAATAATTATTGACCAATGACATATATTAGTTTTGGAGGGAAAAAAATTGTGAGGATTGACTACAAACCCACACGAGTCTACAATTATTTTACTTTATCATAATAGGTGGATAATTAAACAATAATATAATAATAGTTAATTTATTCGATAAATGCGGTATTCTATTGATAGGATAGTCCAAACACATAAATGGGCTGGGTAACGGTTACAAAAAGAAATATGGAAAACCTGAATTGTTATGGAATCACCTACTTTTGGGAATTTCTTCCCGAAAGTAGAGAACTAGCAACAACAAAAAGATGAGGGTATTTGAGTTTCACCGGGTCTTCACGCTCCCACGTAAACTCGGTGCCTTTTTAGAAATCCAACAGACTTTAACCAAGGGGATGCAGCTTCGTTTGGTTACTTTGTCTTTATGATCCATGATCTCAACGGGTTGCTCAACAAAATGCATAGTCTCACCAATACGAACTTCGTCGAGGGAATGTGGAGATTACCCTCGGCAAGACACTTCTTGAGATTAGAAACATGAAACACTGGGTGAACATTAGAGAGTTCAACAGGAAGCTTGAGTCGATAAGCAACATGACCAACTCTATCACGGAATTCAAAAAAGGACCAACGAAACGAGGAGCTAGTTTTCCTTTCTTTCCAAAACGAACGACTCCCTTACAAGGGGATTCTTTGATTAGAACAAGATCACCAACAATGAACTCGAGGGGTTTTCGTCTCTTATTAGCATAACTTTTCTGACAGCTTCGAGCAGCGAGGAGGTTTTGAGGAATTTGAGCAATACGACCACTTGTCTCTTGAACTAATTCTGGACCAGTGATTTAAGATTCTCCAACTTCGTCCCAACAAATCGGGGAACGACACTTACGACCATAGAGTGCTTGAAAACGCACCATGCCGATACTAGAGTGAAAACTGTTATTATACAAGAACTCAATGAGCGGTAGATGAATATCCCAATTGCGCCCAAAATCGAGGACACAAGAGGGGATCATATCTTCTAGAGTTTGAGTCA
The DNA here is from genome assembly GCF_021521415.1 of Bidens hawaiensis. Taxonomy (NCBI): domain Eukaryota; kingdom Viridiplantae; phylum Streptophyta; class Magnoliopsida; order Asterales; family Asteraceae; genus Bidens; species Bidens hawaiensis. Next base: position 72,232 of record NW_027498793.1, on the reverse strand, counting down.
TACGCTAGGACCATCAGATTGCGGATAATAGGTAGTACCAAGATCCAAACGAGTTCCCAAATCAGATTGGAGAGACTTCCAAAAGCGAGAAGTAAAGCGACCATCACGATCAGAAAAAATAGTTAACGGGGTTCCATAATGGCAAACAATCTTTTCAAAATAAATACGCGTCAATTGATCAACAAAATACGTTTCTTTGATGGGTATGAAATGAGAAGACCTGGTCAAGCGATCGACGATTACCCAAATACTATCATGTTGCTTACGAGTAGAAGGAAGCTTAGTGATAAAATCCATAGCAATACCTTCCATTTCCACTCGGGACAGTAGGTTGCTCGAGTGAGCCATTAGGTCGTGGTGTTCAGCTTTCACTTTGGAGAACGTGAGGCATTTAAAAAAATATAAAGCAATGTATTTCTTCATTCCGGGCCACCAATAGATGGAACAAAGATCAGCGTACATCTTATCCGCATCAGGAGGTAAGGAATATCGTGACTTGTGAGCTTCGTCCATAATAAATGTGCGAAGATCATCATGATCGGGAATCCATAAACGGTTAAGAAAGTAAAGCAGACCATTGGGTTTGGTTTCAAGGTGGGTTTCGCCACCACACGACATCTCATCATACATATTTCCTTCGGTGACGGATTCCTGTTAAGCATCGAAAACATGCTTTTCGAGGTCATTTTGGACAAGAACATAAGTAAGAAGTATGGATTTGACCGGCTTCTTACGACTGAGATCGTCGGCCACGACATTCGCCTTTCCAAGATAATAGCAAATTTCGCATTCGTAGTCGCTAAGAAACTTGACCCATCGATGTTGTCTCATATTGAGTTATGTTTTATCGAAGATGTGTTGAAGACTCTTATGATCGGTAAACACTACACACTTTATACCAAAGAGGTAATGTCTCCAAATTTTCAAGGCAAACACGACAGCACCAAGCTCGAGATCATGCGTCGTATAATTTTCTCGTGAACCTTGATTTGTCTAGAAGCGTAAGCGATAACCTTTCCTCATTGCATGAGAACGCAACCGAGACCTTGGTTGGAAGCATCGCAGAAAACGATGAAATCTTCATTACCTTCGGGAAGAGCAAGAATAGGAGCATTGCAAAGCGTGTCCTTAAGGGTTTGAAAGGCTTCTTCTTGCTTTCCCCCCCCCCCCCAATATAAGTTTTACCCTTGTGTGTTAAAGAGGTGAGGGGAAACATGATCTTGGAAAAGTTTTGAATGAAACGACAGTAATATCCCGCCAACCAATAAAAGATCGAACTTTGGTGGGAGAAGTAGGCGGCTTCCATTTTTTAGTGGCTTCAATCTTTGCGGGAACAACATGAATACCCTTTTCGTTGACAATGTGGCCCAAAAACCGAACTTCTTTAAGCCAAAACTCGCACTTAGAAAACTTGGCGTATTGTACCCCTTACGAAGAAGGTCAAGAATGGCATGAAAGTGCTCTTTGTGGTCGCTTTCGGATTTTGAATAGATTAAGATGTCATAAATGAAAACAATAACGAACTTGTCCAAGTAGGGTTTACACACACGATTCATAAGATCCATGAAAACCACGGGTGCACTGGTTAGACCAAAAGGCATAACACGGAACTCGTAATGCCCATAACGAGTACGAAAAGCAGTCTTGGGGATGCCTTCTTCTTTAACTCGGAGTTGAAGATAACCCGAGCGGAGATTGATCTTCTAGAAGCATGCGGCTCCTTGAAGTTGATCGAAAAGATCGTCGATACGATGAAGCGGAAAACGATTCTTGACGGTAAGCTTGTTGAGTTCACGATAATAAATACACATGCGGAATGAACCATCTTTCTTCTTGACAAACAGAACAGGTGTGCCCCAAGGAGAAGCACTCGGGAGAATAAAACCCTTGTCCGAGAGTTCTTGAAGTTGGCTTGAAAGTTCTTGAATTTTGGAGGGTGCAAGATGGTAAGGGGCTTTTGCTACAAGGTTAGCTCCGGGTATAAGGTCATTTCAAAATTCAACTTGATGAACAGGAGGAAGACCAGTGACATCATCGGGAAAGACATCAGGAAAATCATGTACAACCGGGATATCGGATATTTTCTTCCCTTTACGCTCTTTCTCCTCCACGAGAGCTAAGAAAGCAACACACTTTTTGGGCAAATAACGTTGAGCTTGAAAGCATGACATAAGGTTAAGCTTAGACGTTGGAGTGTCACCGAAAACGTTAAGAATGTGAACATTCTCGAGAGGTATACGAATGAATTTCTCGAAACAAACAACTTCGGCACGATTAAATGTTAACCAATCCATCCCTATGATAACGTCGAAACTACCCATTTGCATTGGAATGAGGTCAATACGGAACTTGACTTTAGTAAGAGTTATGACACAATCCGAACTACCGAATCAATAATAACAAAATTCCCATCGGCAACTTCTACGGTAAAGGGCTTAGATAACTTATCCCGAGGCTAATCAATAACATACGCAAAATCCAAAGAAATAAAACTCTTATCGGCAACGTATCAAACAATACCGAAGCATAATGATTATCAATGAGAAATGTACCATTCACCACATCGCTAGAGCTTTGAGCTTGATTCACATTCATCATAAAAGCACGACCATTAGACCCTTGAGGGGTTTAAGCAACTTGATTCAAAGGTGGAGCTTGAATAGCACGAGCTTGAGTTGATGCAGGTGGATGGGCCATAAGCTGAGGCACTCGAGGAGCATAGGTTTGCGGTGCATAAACTGGGGGAAATTGAGGTTGGTAGGTTTGAACTTGGTAAGCTTGAGCAGTATAGTATGGTGCATGGTACACTTGGGCTTGTGGAGGATGGGTAGCATAGTGAGGTGCAGGTATGACATGGGATTGATGAGCATAGGCAAGCAATAGGAAAGTGTTGCAGAGATGGTTAGGGTCTCAACAATGGTACCAAGCACGGGTATTAGGAACATCGGGCTAAGCAGGGTTAGTAGCAGGTCTAGAAGTATGGGGTGCAGACCATGTTTTAACGGCTTGCGAACCAGGCGGTACACGACAAGTGTTAACAAGGTGATCGTATCGATTGCATTGGGTGCACAGTCGACATGGGTATTGAGCGGGATGGTGACGGTTGCATTTGACACAAAGGGGATGAGGACCAATGTAGGCTCTTTTGTTTAGAGCATTAGGGTTATTAGGAGGTTGGTTATTAGGTTGGTTGACGGAGAAGTTTTGGTGATTGGTCTTACGTTTGTTGTTGTTGTTATTGTTGAAGCGAGTACTGTTGTTGTAAGCATGCTTGGTTTCAGATTTGGCATTGGTAGAGGAGTCGGTTTTAGTCTTGTTGGGAGTAGGCTTGGAATCCTTGCAAGCCAAGGTTCCATCTTGAACATGACTATCAGTAAGAGAAGCAGCTAGGTCCATCACCTCACCGATGTTTAAAGGGTCACGACTTACCACAACATAACGAAAAATGGTCGGTAAACCGTGATTATATTTTTGAATGCCGCAAGTCTCCGGGGTTACCAGGTGGGGTACGATTTGGCTAAGTTCACGAACGTGGTTAAAGCAGGTGGAGTTATCCCCACCAACTTGTTTGAGCTCCCAAAACTCGGCCTCAAGCCTTCGCAACTCATGATCAGGCAGAATTCCTTCTTCATCGCCTCTTTGAGGTCCTCCCAAGGCATGGCTACAACCACATCGGATCCTTGGTCAGCCTTCAGAGCATTCCAACGTGTGATAGCTCGGTACTCGAACATGCTCAAGGCGATCTTAGTCCGTTTGGCATCCAGACATTCGCAGTGAATGAACACATTCTCCATATTTTCAAACCATTGAAGCAGCTTGGTGGCATTTTCCTCACCACGAAAGGAAGTGGGTTTGGTACTCAAGAAGTTACGGAAATCATAGTTGTTTGGTGCAACCGAAGTGGTAGATCCATTGGAGTTGAGGCTTTGGTTTTGGGTGATAATTGTGGGCAAAGCAGCAGCAAACTCCTTCGTGATTCTAGCATACAAGCGGCGATCGTGAGAACCAGATGAGCGTTGGTGATGACAGTGATTTCTGAGCGAATACATTCTACAAGAAATAAAAGTAAATAATTATAAGATGAGGGGTCATATGAGTAAATATTTATGAGTTGGCGCAACTAATGAGGTTAACGTGAAATAACTAGATGAGGAGATGAGGTTAGTCTAAAAGTTAGAATTGTTGCTTGTTAAGTTAGCTACACAATAACCAACGAAATATATTTGTGGATGTTGGCCTCCCATGAGCTTTCCATGGAAATTTGAATGGCCCAACAAAACTAACAAACAAAAGCAATGGAGTTGGGCGGCCCATTAGCGTTACGTGGCATTTTAACTGTACCAACTAAATAACGATTTAAAATAAGTGAGTTGGACAGCCCATGAGCGTTACATGGCATTTTAACTGTCCCAACTAATTAAAGAATTATCAATACAATGAAGTTGGATGTCTCATAAGCGTTCCATGGCATTTTAACTATACCAACTTAAATAATGAACAAACGAAATAAAATTTGGGTAGTGGGAGCATCTCGTGAATCACGCATTGATTACTCCAACAAAAATTAGAAAACAAGTTGAGAAATGGATAGTTAGGATTCCCAACTAACCATTTAAAACCAACATAACACAATAATCGTAAAGGTTACTGAATTCAAGTCGCGAACCATCGTGAATTCGGTTTAAAAATATTATAAGGAATGCAACCACTAATGCGATCACGTTTGACGGCCTAGGGTGTCGGTCATATGACAGTTATGTCCCGCTTTGGCCTATAAGATCGAGTATTGTGGTCAGGTTATCCTCCAGGTAAGGAATAGCGTCTTACCTTGGGTTCTCGGAACCGTTTTTCCAAGCTCCGACTCACAGTTCTCTCCCCCTTCCATTTACTACAAGGACATGCCACACAAACTAGCCCTAAGGTGAGGGAGTAAAAACAACTTTAGGTAATTTCCCAAAATAAAAGCAATCTAATTTGATTTTTAAATTAAATAAAAATTTAAATTTTGAGGCATAGCCTCGGAGTAGTGTGTGTGCATGACAATAATATAATAATCAAGAATTATTATTAACTAAGAAAGCACTAAACAAATTAAATTGAACACATAAGGCAAGCAGATAAGAACGTATAGGGCTCCTAAGCATGTTACTATGGCATCTCTAACGACATATCCTAAACCTTTGGCTCTGATACCAATCTGTCACACCCCAACCTATGACGGAAATGCCGGGGCGTGAGCTGATTGCTCACAACTCTCAATGTACTATCATGCAATATTTAAAATGTAATATCTATTATTCCAATTCAAATAATCCACCACATTTCAAATAACCAAAGTGCATAATTCCATAAATAAAACAAGTAAATCAAATTCAAATTTAAATTCTTGTATCTTCTTCTCTAGCATGCAACCCTAAGTTACTTCAAACAATCTTGATAATCATATCATACGGTGATCTGCATATGCGTTAAAAATACAATAATTTGTCAACACTAGGTTGAGTAAGTAAACTCCAGATGAGTGTATATATAATAAGTATAGAAATTGTGCAAACTGTATTAAGTAAGATAAGCAAACTAACCAAATGAGCAAGTAAATAAGTTGTCGGTAAAACCATTGTCAATGTGTCGGACTTTGGCTACTACGACAGTCGTATCATCATATTATTCATATGATTTTGATGGACCTCTCCAAATGCGTATCAAATAGAACATGTAAGCATATAACACGTTAGGCATAAATTGATTTACACACATGATTAACAGTTGCAATTATGTATTAAATAATAATAAAATAATTAGAAAAGCATATGTCCCCAATACAGTAAAAATGAGTAAAAAGAGGGGAGTGTGATATTCACCTTATTGGTTGAGCAAACGGAAATAATAAGATAATAAGAATGAAGTCAGCAGATCAAGCGTTGACGATAAAGCCTAATAAAAGAATAAGCGCGGAAACAAACATAAGGAATTGACGGATAGAAATAGAGTTTGAGAGTTTGATGATCGATTATATATTACTTAGTCTTATTATTTTATAGATCTTTTAATATATTCAATATTATATCTTATTATGTAAAAATACTTGTTTAATATATATAAATATAAAAAGGTTAATCTAAATCATTTAAAAATACATCGTCATGATATTAATTAGTTAGTTAAATCATTTAAATAAATATATATAATACATATTCATAAAAAGTTAATGTAACCATTTAATTATATTTGATAAATTTTTATTTATATAAATCTTAAGTAATTAAACAAGTTTTTATTATATTTATATATATATACATATATATTTAGGAAAAGGATCAACAAAGAACTCCTCCTTAGAAAGAGAACTAGAAAACTAATAAAAAAATATTTTTAATTTAAATAAAAAACATATTTTTAAATATTTTTTTCTTTAATCCTTCTTATATGTTGTTATTCTTCACCGCAAAAAAATATTAGAAAAAAACTCGTTGTAATACATATACGCAACACGCCAACTTTTTATAATGCATATGTGCAATAGTGTGTATTTTGATATGTGAAATAGTGTTAAATAACATACATGCAGTTGTTTGAATTGTATATTTGTAATAGTGTTATATTAATAGTGTTATATTATATACAAAAATAAAAAATATCGATATAGTGCATATGCGCATTAGTGTTGTATTACGTATACGCATTAGTGTGCATTGTATACAATAAATAGTGTTGTATTGCATATATATATAATGTGAATTGTATAATGATATTATGTTGTATTATAAACAAAAAACACTATTGTATATATTAAATACACATTGTTGCATATATGCACTACATCGACAGTTTTTTTTCTTTTTTTTTAGGAACAATATCAACTTGTTAGAAGGAGTAAACAAAAAGAAATCAAAACATATTTTATTAAAAAAGTTAAAATAATTCTTTATTAGTTATTTAGTTCTTTCTTTAAGAGGAGATCTCTATAGATCTCACCCATGTATGTTTATACACATATATATACATACATATAGAGTTTTTAATAAAAATGTTGAAAAACACAAGCAACATTGTCAGTTTTTATAAAAATATAACTTATTTACTGATTATTATAATTAGTATTGATTAAAATGGATTAATATAATCAAAATTACCAAATATAACAAAAAAAGGTTATAACAACTCGGGTTTTCGTCTATTAAATAAGTAATCAATGCCTGACCCGTTTTCGTTTTCGGATAATTTTAATCAATAAAATATGTAAACTATTTCATTTTATTTTTTTCTTTTTCTTTATTATTAAACTTTGAGTTATATACATTTTACTCCTCTAAACATAAGTTTAAACCCACTTTGCATCCACACCCAAAGTTGAGGGACTAAATAGCATTTCTGCCTAATTATTATTATATTGTGAACCAGACCCAAACACGTATTTAGTTCTTAACCCCATACCCGTTTGTTTACTTGTACCCTAATCCTTGTACTATACACGAAATTGATTTTGTAGGATCGTTTACATATGTATTACGAATTATACCGAAAAACTAATTTTGAAAATACGATCTGTAGGAGACAAATTTACATATAAACAACCCGTTCATGTTCTTTATGGCAATACACCATTAGCGATTGATAATATTACAATTATTCTCGTCTACATATCCTGCTCACCAAGCAAACCTAACCTATGAAGCAATTGAAGTTTAATGGCCTGCTATTATCAGTTTGAGTACTAATTGGTCATTCGTATTACATCATTTAAGGTAATTCATGTATGAATCTGATTCGCTTTTGATCACCAATCATTAACCCTAACGTTAATTAACCCAATATTAAGCAGATTGAACGATTGAATAAGCTAGGGTTTTGTTTCGAATTTGGGTGTATCTATGTCTGCACATAATAATTTGCTTTAATTATTTAAACATCTATGTGTGCGTGTTCAAAGGTTAGGGTCGGCTGAGGGCGCGGGTTCGAAACCACCACCACCAAGCTTTTTATATTTTTTTTCTTTTAATTGTTTAATGACTTTTAATGGTTTATGAAAATTATTATAATTAGTATATAATATGAAATAAACAGTAATTTATTAAACCAACATCATTTAGTTACGTCTTTTGTCAAGAATCTTGTTAAAAGTTTTCGTTTACGTATTTATACATATACTAGTTTGATCCTCCCGTGTTACAGGAGTTTGTTTAAGTTTTTTTGATTAATATATATATATTAGTCTGTTATTATATTTTTTTGCGTTTGGGTATTTTCAATTAAGATGTGTAGGTTTTTCGGATTTAACGAACAAAAATGCACGAACACGAGCATGTTGATTTTTTTAAATGAACAAACATGAACACAAATATTTGTCTAATGAAAAAGGGTACGTTGATGTAGTTGACGATGCCGGGTAGTATCAGAAGTTAATCGGCGATGGATATGATGGACCAGCAATGGAGAACATGTAAAGAAGATAAATTAAATTAGGGTTCGAGGATAAAAGTATTTACCAATAAATAAGATCTTATAACCCATTTGAGAGCTATTAGGGTTTGGTAAGACCTATAACCCGTGGAAATTATTCTTTGATGATTAAGTGGTTATTTCACAAATAAATGAGATGTTATAACTCGTTTAAGAGTTATCTGGGTTTGGTGAGACTCATGACCCACGAAAATTATTGTTTAATTATGAAAGAGTTTCACAAATAAATGAGATGTTATAACCGATTTAAAGACTATATGGGTTTGGTAAGACCCATACCCGCGATTTTGGGTCAAATGCATGAGAAGTCTCTATTTAGAAATCAAGCAATCTGGTAGCTCTAGAGAATGGGGGGACAACCTGAGAGCTACACGTAGGATTTCATGGTAGGCAATTAAATAGATAGTTATATATATACATATATATATATATATATATATATATATACTAGTAGGTGAACCCGCGCGTTGCGGCGGAAACACAATGGGGATTTGGATGTTATGAGTTCGGTTTGTGGCGGATACACAACCGAAATTCGAGGGCATCAGTACGGTTTGAATTTTATTGCATTAGAACATTCGGTAATGTGTTCATTCATGTTCGTTTGTTGTTCATGAAGTTTTTTGTACATTTATTTATTTTATCTAAACATTTTGTATTCTTTAAGTTATTACACCTAACGTAGAATAGAAAATCATATTCTCACATTGATGAATACATCGACCTTAATCTAGTGGTAGAGCCCGCACGTTACGGCGGGGGCAATACGAGGATTTGGTCAGCTTTGATTTGAATAAGAAAAGAAACCATGATGATTAGAGTTTGATCTAATGAGTTAACACTTTGAATGTGGCATAACTTCTGCATATTAAATGAAAGTGACATGTTACTACTTCTTCATAATACATTAACAATTTGTTACCTATACTTGCTGCAAATTGTTGGATCAAATATCCTATGGCGATTTGCTTTAAATATGGTCCTTCATTGATGTATACATACAAACCCCTATAGTTTATTATACATACAACTATACAAGGATAAAAACTTAAGTATATAGGGTTTACAACAGGTGTATTATGTATAATCATTACAATTTTTTACACTAAAAAAATTATAATAGCAAATAGTTTCAACATATTCACATTCAAGAAGCTCAAGCAACACACAACAGGTTCAATTGCCATACCGTCAATACCACCACATGTAGCTTTTTCGATCACATGAGCAGTCACGAGTCAAAGTCAACAACTGGAATGTCAACAGTGGTTTCTTCACTTCCTTCTATATGTTTCAAAATATTATCATCACTATGCCCCAAATCATCATCACCTTCGTTTGGAACCGTCAATTTAGCAGGAGTTATTCGCGACGACCTCAGATTTGCGAATTTTGGGGAGTTTGGGTACCCGACTTCCCCAATATCTTCATCTATCTTTAACTTAATTGTTAAATGAGATTGAGCCACAATAATAGTTCAACAATATAAGCTTCTACCGGCCCTTTGTCCGCATTGTTAAATGTTTCATCCGGTTTATATCGTTCATCCTGTTTGGCATCCGACCTCCACACCCGGGATTACATCTTTCATAATCCTAGACCATAGTGACTTCTTCTTTAGAAGTTTAACTTGCTTGTTTTGGCCTTTCAGTGTTTGCATTAGAAACAACTTACGGCCTGCAAAATGTCAGTAGGCTTAGTTGAGTTTAATAAATTATTTCATAAACAATCAGACAAATATATGAAGCATATGGCTGAAGTATGTTGCATAGGGATGTAAACGAGCTAAGCCGCCCGTTATATCTCGAATCGAGTTTCACATAACGAGCTTGACTACATATACAATATATAATAACTTTTATTTAATATAATAAATATATGTTACATGAAAGATATTATTACATTAATAATTACAATAAAACTAACTAAATAATATAGGCATAAATAATTATACATGTATATGAATAAAATAATTAAAAAATTGTTCACAATATTTCTTTTTTTGGTTAGTTTTCAAACTTGATTAATCATTTTCAGTTTCAAGTATCAGCAAGTTAATTACCAAGGGAACTTTAGCCGTTTTATCAAAAGCTTAAATATACATCAAACCAAACATTGCAAACTTTGGAACCACCCGGTGATGTAATTTCCAATAGATATTTAGATAACTGAATTATGGTTTTAACCTTTTGGAATAGGAGTGGAATTAAGCACTCCTTGGTTCTTCTCTTGCTCATCTTGCTCCAATTTGTCCAATATGCATAACTCTCGGTACAGATCTTGTACCCCAAAACATGACTCGTTAGCTCTAAACCATGTACAATAAGAAGTCTGTTATTTACCATTTTGTTAGACTCCCTCTCATATTTCATAAAACACGTCTCTTTTACTTATCATAAATGTTCTTTTTGGTCATTTTATCTACCAAAATACCTTAATCAAATAATAATTTGACAAACACGCAAACATCTAATTATCGAATTATTACAAAATTTTGTTTTATTATATTAAGCTTCCAAATAAGCAAACTATATATAAATCGGGATGCTTACATCTGTATGTTGAACCAGGTTTAGCAATTGACCCATTGTTATTTCTGGATCCGCCTTCAATTGCTTAGGAGGGGTAAGTCCCCGGTCCTTTCCGGAAATCAATAAAATAAAAAAACCGAGTCAAAATTATGTGAGTGACAGCCATAGGTTGGCTATTGGTACCAAAGTGCATATAAAAGTTTTAGCACTACCACACATCCTCGTAACCTATGTTACTACCACTAATTCATATGTTGCTAAACATGATTCTTTTCACAAAGCAAATTCAATAGTTAAGTCATCTTTTGGGAAGCTCGTTTCGGCTCGTCAAGTCTTAACGAGTTTTGGTTGGTTTAAGGTACTACGCAAGCTTGAGCCAACCTTAAATTCAATTAAGATTTTTCTCAAAATATATAAAAACTTCATTATTTAACTAAAAAATAAAATACGAGCCTAGCTTGATCCAAGCTCGAGCCTTAAAAAGTTAAAATACAACTCATGAGACGAGATTGAGCTTTAGGAAAAGATCTTGAAACGATCCGATCACGAGTTGTCATAGGTCATAGAGAACCGAGCTCGACACCAATTTTGAGGAATGTTTTGAAGCATGAAATGGTGTGCATAATATACCAGAACTCATGCATACTTTGATTTATCAAAGTAAATTGTACGTTGAGTCAAAATCAAGCAGAGAAACATAACTAAACATTCATCCTAAGTAGTAGCTGATAAATATTTAACTATATATGAAGATTTATACAATCATATAGCAGCCATTAGTGTTCAGAATCATTGTTTGTAGAGTGAGACTACCAACAGTTATGTCAGTTACCATTAGGAAATCAAAAGAGATGACAGTTTTTGAACCATTAACTTGTAAACGGGGCAACTTGGGTTGTATATAACTTCAAACGGATCAAAAACTAAGATTATTAATGTACCAACATACTTTGACTCGTTACACAAACTTGTATTAAAATAATACAAGGTTGTATTTTCAACTTCAGCTGTTGGTTGGTGCCGCCAGTACCTTAACCACCCTAATCCATTTGTTGGTTATTAATTAAAAAAATGGGATTGGGGAAAAGGGGGTCATTTTATAAGTTTGGGACAGAATGGGCTGGACAAGGTCAGGTTGACCTAGGGCTGTAAATAATCATACCTGAAGGGAAATAGTTGAGAACTGGACTGTTCAGAGTAAGAAATAATCAAAATCAGTAATGAATAATCAAGAATCATGCAAATTGACCATACACAGGAAGAGTACAACATGCATGTGCAGAGAGTCTTACGTTCCTGTTTTAATATAGCATAGAAAGTAACAATTAGAACACAATAAAAATGTTATCATTAAATGAGACTGGCTAGGAGAAAGACAAACCTGGAGATGCAGATGATAATGAACAAGGTATGTCAATTGCTAGAATATGATGTCCACTGGAGATGAATAACAGTGGTTATAAGGTCGATTTGTAACCCTAGATATGATTGAATGTTGTCATTGAGCAATGTCTTCAATGGGCTGGTAACTGATGGTCGACTCCTCAAGTGATTGCACCTCCAAAATTGATTGCAATCGAAGTGTGATTGCAATTGAATGGTGCCATTGAGTCATTTTGAAAATCATTATTTTATTAAAACCCGATATCATTATAGGTGTTTTCTCAGTGTTTTCTCATCTTTGAACATCTTTATAAAATTGCTTAATCTTGTTTTATATGTATATATTATATATATGTAATTTTCTTTAAACAAAAATTATAATAAACATATTAAATGTATTAACTATATATATATATTAATAGATTTTTGTTAAATATTTCAAAATATATATTATATGATAATAATATATTTAAAACGCTTATATTAAATTATTTAATATAATACAAGTTATATTTATTTATATAATTGCATTATATTTATTTAAACGTTTATTTATTTAGATATTTATGTAAATGTATTACATTGCATATTAGTGGTATTTCATAAATAATAAAGCTAATAATATTATAGATATATGATAAACAATAATATTAATCCTTGCAATAATAATCATCGTAGAAATCAATTGTTCACTCAATAAGATTACAATCCTAAACTTAACTAAAATCACATCGAAATCTTAATTTATTAAATCATGTTATATCTTTTAAAAATTAATCTTATTATCATTAATAATTATGAACCCTTATCAACGCATCCCGAGAAGCTCGTTCTCAATTAACATATTTTCTCTCCCATTTCATCTTCACTTGTTCTAACTTATTAGGTGAGTATCTCACTCCCCTCTTTTAACTCATTTTTAATGTTTTGAAGATATATGTGTTATACTTATTTTAGTATTATTTAATACTCAACTTGCAACAGTTACTCATGTGTGTATACCAATTTATGCCTAACGTGTTATGTGCTTACTTGCTTATTTGGTTGTACCGTCGTAGTAGCCATCATCCAGTTCATCTGGCATCGTGCTTACCGACAACTTATTTACTTGCTTATTTTGTTGTATCGCCGTAGTAGCCATCGTCCAGTTCATCTAGCATCGTGCTCACCGACAACTTATTTAGCCATCGTCCAGTGGATCTGGCATCATGTTTACCGATAACTTATTTACTTGCTTATTGGTTAAATTGTTTATCTCACTTAACACAGTTTGCACTTTTCTATACTTATTATGTATTCACTTATCTGGTGTTTTACTCACTCAGCCCGGTGTTTTACTTATTATATAACCTTGGTTTGATTAATTATAAACAGACAGAAGCAGAACCCTAATTCGTTTAGCACCCTACACTTAACGATCGGATTAATCCATGATTGTTAACCAGATTCATCTTAGAGTTGATGTTAATTGACCAGAGGCGATTAAAATATACTACTTAATTACCTCGTACAATGTTATATGATCGGTTAATTGGACGAACAGTGGCCGGCTACACTTGATGATGAACGGACTAGCAAACAGTGATTATAATCCAATTGAGTTGAGGGTTTATGACGGCTAGGTTTAAGAAATGGTGGTTGTAAGTTTAATTTGATTATTATGATCGTTTAATAGTATAACGAATTGATAATATTGTCGACCGAGTTAAATTGGTATAAATAACCAAAGTGATTGAGTTAGCTTAATCAGGATGTCGGTTAGGCCGAAACAAGTAAGTATAATACACGTATTGATTCAATTTCTATAATAGCGATGAGAATTGAGGTCCAAGACTTCGTTTTGCATAAAAGGGTTTGAAATACGGGTATAGGTTTTGAGTTCGGATCTGGGTTAACAGATTATATGGGTTATAAATGTGAATTTTGCACTTTAGTCCCTATAGTTTGAAGGTGGAAACATAATAAGGTAATAGTTTAAGTTTGGATTAAAATTGCCATAATGTGAAAGTTATAATTGCATATTATATTAATAATTAAACAATAATATAATAATAGTTAATTTACTCGATAAATGCGGTATTTTATTTATAGGATAGCCCGAACATATAAATGGGTCGGGTAACTGTTACAAAAAGAAATATGGAAAACCCGAATTGTTATGGCTACTACTTCCAGCTGAGCACGCTTAACAGTGGAGCTCTCTTCTCGTCCACTACCATTAAGCCCAAAACGCGTTGGTGATTTAAGAGGCAGGACATCTACTTATGAATTAAGTATCTCTCTTGTCTAGGACCGTTGTGAGATTTTCCTAGGATGTTACAACCCCCCCCCCCCTGGACTCATCGTCCTCGATGAGGTTTGCCCCACCATCCCATCCAGGATGTGGGATTTGCCTAAGGTGTACCTCACGACACCCCCGGGGACTCACCGTCTCCGATGAGGTTTGTCCCACCATCTTGAACGGCACAAGAGTGTCTCTGATACCACTTGTAATATTCGGCCTCTGGCAGCACCAATATTGTCTGCTATGCCCACGAAGAGCTCACAAATTTGTTTTTGGTTGCCCAGGATGTCACCCATTCTACTACTACTTCCAGCTGAGCACGCTTAACTGTAGAGCTCTCTTCTCGTCCACTACCATTAAGCCCAAAACACGTTGGTTATTTAAGAGGCATGACCTTTACTTATGAACCAAGGATCTCTCTTGTCCATGGCCGATGTGGAATTAGCCTAGGATGTTACAGTTCACGTCTCAATATCTACTCACAGCCGACATGCAACATGATCCGGATATACCAACGCACTCGTTTTTGCCTCACGAACATTTCTCCGGTCTCGGATCGTCCATACGACACCTCAAAACCTACATGCAACCCATTTTAAAGAACTATTTTCATTCTAAAATGTGACCAGTAAATTAAGCAACCTATAACTCACCATCCAGATTTCTGATCATCATTTCCTTTGGTGGAATCAGATATCTATGTGTTAAGAAAGTTCACCAAATATTTCAGCTCGATCCGACGGCCGGATCTTTGGAAATCTGCATGTATTTATAGATGTGTTTTAAAATCCAAACCTGGAAAATATTGCAAAAATGACATCAAAGCCATACATAAACAACTTCAAATCTTAACCATACCGATTCAAAATGGTTATATATGGGTTAGGAACCCTTGGTAAATAAATAAAGATGTTCGGATGGTCAAATCTCACGTACGAGGCCGTTCTTTGAGAACATGCCAACCGAAAAAAATATGTCTAGATTTTAAAAGATGTTTTTAATGAACGCAAGCTTAAATTTAGGACAATCAGAGCTTCGCGTTCGACACGTCGAAAAATGGTTACCTAGTGAAAATGGGCCTCGACCACCTTCGGCCGCCACCAGACCACCGCTCACCGCCTCGTTAGACCACCGCCGACCGCCGCCACTTTGCCGGAGACCTCTCAAGCTGCTGCCTACTCTCTCTCTCTAACTTCTCTCTAAAGAAGTTTCATATGAGAGAATTAACGAGGAAAAAGACTATATGTATTCGGGTTTTATCCTCGTGGTTTTCGTTCGCGTATCGCCCTCTCACTCAGACAAACCCGCTACTTCGAGTGTCGTTATATATTTCGTTCCCAACTTAACTTATTATTTCCGATAATAAGTTATTGTAGATCGTTACACGGTGTCGTACTGCATTGCTCCGAGCTTAATAAAAAAATAGTGCAGTTGTTTTCCTAAAAATAACTTATCCAAACTTACGGTCTCTATTCGAGCTATCTTATCCAAATAATAGTTCACTAATATAATAATAGTATATATTTTACTATCTCCTCGATACGTGTGATATTACGATCGTTGTCGAAACACTAATTTACATTTTCCCGCTTCGTTATAACTCGGAGTTGTCACGTTTTCGCATGCGTTCTCGGTTTTCAATCCTCTACAATGCTCAAACGGATTCACCTATGAATACTTTTTGATTTTCAGGTTCAACATTCACACGTTTAACCAAAAACGTTCGTTTCTTCATAACTTTTTCCCAAAATTCCTCTATACGATCTGACTTCGCACGTGTTTTCCATTAAAAATATTTTCTTTATTCCTTGAATAAAATAATATTATTTACTTACGAGTCTTAAATCTCACATAATCCAGTTTAAACACGTTCAAATCTCGATTATGAAATTAAATAAATCATTTTATTTTGCGGGTCGTTTAGAATTAATTAAAAGAATAAAATAAGAAAGTAATCGATATATTAATATGTGGAAGTTAGTTATTTTGTTTTAATAAGGCGTTGGTTATCCACATTCTTGTTCCTTCCACCATTTCCATCCACGCAATTGCAATTGGTTGATGCTTTCTTCAAGTGATACTAATTTATCTTTAACAAGCAACAATCTTAAGCTCCAAATGGAGGGCTTACTGAGATCTACACTTGCTCAATTCACTACTACTTCCAAGTGGAAACCTCATAACAATCGACCGGTTTGTTGCTTTGGGTAAGTAATTACTCAATTGAACGATGAAACTTGCTGTATATTTATCATGAATGCTTCCTTCACAATTACTTAGGTTACTTCGTAGGTTACACTTACGACGATGATACATTGCATCGTGTTACACTGAAATTCGAGATTTTTATTGTTAAAAGTATAAATATAATTAGAAGCTACGTGAGTTGATTTTAGTGGTTTTTTGCTTCTTTCAAGTGAACCCTAATTGATCCATTCACAAGCAATTGGTATTCATTCGGATGTTGAATGTTTCCGTCCTCGACTCAATGAGGCCGGTTGGGCCAACTCATCGACCATATGATGGGTTGTGTCTTGTTTATCAATTTGAGCACGTGACTAGGTTTACATGGAATAAATTACCTGGTGAACAAGTCGAGCCAATGACTTGGACAACAAGGAATTTATTTATTTATTATTGTTTTACTAATTAATTAGTATTTGAGTATGATAAGGAGTTTGTATTCTAGTCTAGTTAGGTTTTCTTGTTTAAACTAGTATATATACCCGAGATTGTTGGTTATATCATTGAGAGTTTAAGAATTCTAATTTTCGAGCTAATGAGAATTACAAAGATCGAGCTTATGATCTAAAACTTCGTGTTTTGTTTATCGATCTGGTCACCAAACTTCAGAATGCCTCATACCTGCTATTACTTGCACCTACAGCTGTAAACCCTGTTCATGTTCGTCCGTTAAGCTTGTACTAACCGAACGGAAGTTCTTGTTCGTGTTCGTTCATTAAGGAAATGAACTTGTTTGTGAACGGTTCACCAACACAAACAGTGTTTTATTTGATTTGGCTAACCGGTGATGGTCAGTGTCAATGGCTTGGTTCGCCTACTAAGTTTGTGTTGGTGTTTTTTTAACAGTCATATTCGTATGTTAATATTTTTGTTTTGCAGTTAATAATTTTTCTTAAATTTGTATGATAAGATTAGAAAATTAATTATAAAGTATTAAAAACCTTTAATAAGCAAAAAGAACAAACAAACATAAACGGATGTAAACAAACACATTATCGAACATTCACGAACACAATTGAACGAACATGGCCTCTGCTCATGTTCATTCATTTAGTTAGTTGAACAAAATTCTACATTCATGTTTTTTTTTCTTTTCATTTATAAAAACGAATGAAAAAAAACGAACTTTCCGTCGAATATTTCGCTGAACATTCGGATTGTTTACAGCCCTATCTGCACCTGTTATACTCTTGATCAATACAGGATACTGCAATGCTTTAACACTAGGGTTTGATCTATTTTGCCTTCAAAGCAGCTTTAGCAGTTTAGAACATTGTATTAAATCACATGATTAATTTAAACTCATGTGTGTAATCCAGGTTAGAAAATCACAACAGCATTGAGTTAAATCAGGTAACTATCTGTTCTCTTTGCTGCTGATTATCTTTTCTGTATGTTTAGAATTAAGTAAGTACTATTTTAATTCCACAAGACCACTTGCAGTCCAAAAATGATGGACCTGAAAGATCTCATAATGACATATGGCGACTTTTCACAGAAGCTCAAAGGAGTGAGTCATTATATCATTTCATGATTATGTAATTGTATGTGTGTTTGCAGTATATTTAGGTATTCATATTTGTTGAATGTTTGATTCAGATATCTTGTACTTAAACAGACAACGAGTACAAGCTTTACAACAACTAGATGAAATGAAAAGAGAGCACAAATCCTTACTTGAAAAAGTCAACCAGATGGAAAGTCAAAGTCACACACATGATTTCATTACAAAAGGTAAGTTAAAGGCCTTTACTTTAACATGTCACGGTTATTTATGAGTAGGCTTGCTTGTAAACGATCCGAACGAACACGAACGGGACATGTTCGTGTTCGTTCGTTAACTTTAACCGAAAAACGATCAAACGTGGACAATTAAATGAATGGGGTTTTCTTGTTCGTGTTCGTTCGTTAAGAAAATGAGTGTGTTGGTGTTCGTCTATGTCCGTTTGTTAACAGTGTAAATGAACGGTTCACAAACACAAATGAAAGAATGTAATTGAACATAGATGAACAAACATAAGTGAGGGAACACCAATTGAAAGTAAACTTACCATCAATATGTTAGGCCTGAAAAAATAATACAACTAGACTAAATTAGAATGGGTGATATTTTAGTTTCATATAACTTAACTAAATTGCAATGGGCCCAAAACATTTAAACGAATATGTAAACGGACTTACGGACATAAATGAACCAACTTAAGAACGGATGAACAACACATGTGTTCATGTTTGTTTATTTAACTAGATGAACACAAAGTTTTGTTCATATTCATTTATTAGATACACGAACTACCCACTGAGCATTCGGTTTGTTTACAGGCCCATTTACGAGTAGTTATAAATCTTTAAAATTTAGGAACATAACTGGAAGTCATTAATATCACTAATTTCTTACATTTTGTACCAGACCCCTTTTCAATCAGGTCTGATTTGCTGCTTAGAATAGACTCAATGGTGCTGACTGGGATCCTTGACACTAGAGAAGCTTCTGGCTTTAGAAGTCTAGTTATTAAAACGACACTTAACGTAGCTGATTATTTCGCTGACATCATCTCTAAAAGTGACGCTGAAATTTTGGCACAACTTCTTCACCTATCAAGCAAAACAAGAATGTAATGTTCTAAGTAAGCCTGCAATGAACCAAATGTTTAGTGAACCGTTCGGCGGGAGTTCATCTACTTAATAAATGAACGAGCATGGACAATACTTTTTGTTCATTTAGTTAAATGAACGAACACGTTATGTGTTGTTCGTTCATTTATGTTCGTGAATGTTTGCTTATGCCAGTTCGTTTATTTACGATAACTTATGTTTGTTCATTTATGTATTCGTTTAAATTGTTAGACCTATTAAAATTTAGTCTGGTTTTATTAAATTAAATATCAGCTATTACAATTTAGGCTAGTTTTATTACTTTCTAGTCTATCAAGTTGATATTCATGTTTACTTTTAGGTAGTGTTTGGTATGAAGTAATGGTAGACGGAATTGAATGGATCATTCCAAAAGAATGAAATAAAACATGTTTGGCTGTCATTAATCAATGGAATGAAATTCCTTCCATATATAATATTTTTCATTCCTTAGTAATATGTGTTTTTTCCAAACATGTTTTATTTCATTCTTTTGGAATGATCCATTCAATTCCGTCTACCATTACTTCATACCAAACACTACCTAAAAGTAAACATGAATATCAACTTGTTAGCCTAAAAAGTAATAAAACTAGCCTAAATTGTAATAGCTGATATTTAATTTAATAAAACCAGACTAAATTTTAATAGGTCTAACAATTTAAACGAATACATAAATGAACAAACATAAGTTATTATTATTATTAAATTGTAATAATTGTTATATTTTTATTATTATATCGTATTATGTTATTACCATTCCTATTATTTATGTATAGTTTACTATTTAATAAAAAAATAATACTAAAGTGATTATTTATTTCATTCTTATGTGGTAACCAAACAAGATAATTGAATGGTAATGATTCATTTCATTCATTTGTCTATTCCATTCCCTTGTCCATTTCATTATCTTGTTCATTCTATTACTTCATACCAAACAGACCCTTAATTGGTGTTTGGTCAGTTAAGTTTTTTAATATTCATTCATCTATGTTCAGTTATATTCGTTCTTTTATGTTCATGGACCATTCATTTATACTACTAATGAACGACCATAAACAAACATGTACACACTCAATTTCTTAACGAACAAACACGGACAAGAAAACCCCATTTGTTTATAGGCCTAGTTCCAAGTTTTTGAAAACAGAATGATTATAGTAATCACGTTTCACAATATCTATATTTTTACAGGAGAGGTTTTCACATAATCCACATTTGCACTGAAATGGAACCTGTTGCATCCGTTGGATCTTTGGCTTCATATGTCACCTCATTATCTCATGTGCTACAAAAACATGGGAATTTAGTGGAAGTTATATTACCCATGTAATTGTTAAACTTATTATTATTATTATTGTTGTTGTTGTTAAACATAATGATTGTTGTTGTTGTTGTTGATTTAGGTATGCAACTCTAAATCTTGAAAAGATCAATTCTTTAAGAGAAGTCAAGGCAGAATTCTCTTCGTATTTTGATGGTAAATTTCACAGGAACAAGATTTGGACAGGGTGAATCTCTTAAATTCTGATTATCATTCAGCATGTTCCATTTAATTTTGTTAAATTTCACATAATACAATTTATTATTATTGTTACAGTGTTGTAAATGGCATAGGGGCTACTTTTATACAGCCGATTTACTACTCATCATTCTTCAATAACGAGAAGATATATGGATACCCTAATGACTTTGAGCGGTTGGCAACTTTATAATCTTTATCATTTTATTTTCTATCTATATCTTAAATATATTAATTATTTCGTTACTTGTTTACTTGATGGTGACAGATTCTCATATTTTTCTCGCGCCTCGCTGGATTATATACTTAAATCTGGAAAACAACCTGATGTGATACATATACACAACTGGGAAACTTCAATAGTTGGACCATTATTTTGGGATATTTTTGTTAATCAGGTTTGCTTAATATTAATAGTATCACATTTACGTTGCTTTTTTGCAGATTACAGGCTTTTTATGGTGAACTTTGTTTGAATGTTCGATTTCACAGGGTCTTACTGCTACTAGAATAATGTTGACTTGTCAAAGCTTTAAATCTCAGGTAAAACTCTTTTAACATTTTCTTTCATGAAGTTATGATATTAATTTTGTTATTATTATATTTTTGTAGTGCCTTGAGAAACCTGATAAATTGGCACTGTGTGGACTTGATCCAGCTAAATTGCATCGTCATGATCGGTTTCAAGACAATAATAAACCACATCTTGTAAACATTTTGAAGGTGATTGAAAGTTGAATCAAAACAGTTCTATGTTAATATATGTCTATATGATTAATATTGATTTTCATAAACTTTTTTATCAAGCAGGCAGGAATCGTTTATTCAAATAAAGTCATAACGATGTCATCAATACATTCAAAAGATCAAATAGTCAGTACCTTGAGTCATGGACTGGAAGCTGCCTTAGACACTCATAAGTATGTTTTATGTATCTTATGCATAGGGGTGTAAATGAGCCGAGCCGAGCCGATTCCGAGTTTGATTAGGCTCGAGGTTGGCTTACTTCAAGCTAGGCTTGTTTAAGCTCACGAGCCAGCTCGAGCTCGATAAATAAAGCTCGTGCTCGGGCTCGTTTATTTATATTTAGGCTCGAGCTCATTTAAGCACGGGTTAGTTCGAGCTTTTGGCTATCCGATCTCGAGTAGCTTACGAGAGGCTTGGCTTGTTTACGCCCTTACCTTTGGATATGACAACTCATCATGGGATAATGTTTGTTATTTCAGGAACAAATTGCTGATTGCTCCATTTGGATATGATGACTCATCTTGGGATCCTTCACACGACAAGTTTCTTCCACGCGGCTACACCGCAGATGATATGAGGGGAAAATCGGTTTCCAAACTTGCATTACAACAGCAGTTAAGATTACCTGAAAATATTGCATCTGTTCTTGTAAGTGGTTGGTTTTTAACTTTCCTTATTATTGAATTTTGAATAGATAGTTAATTACTAATTACATATTATCAGATCGGGTACATGTTTACAGAAGATTCAGATGCTGATTTGGAGAATCTTAGATCACTTGTTTGGGATTCTTTTAGAAGGGATGCTCAGGTTAGTGTGTTCAATAACATTATCATATATTAATTTTGAATAAAAAAAGTTTTATAAATCTTACTTTTTATTTGGGTTGGGTTTAACTGCAGTTCATCTTTGTGGGAATTAACAAGAAAAACAAACTGGATTCCTTTCAGGAAGATCTCAAGGTATGATAAAAAAATTACAAAAACCCGAACATTTTATTTAAATGGCGTGATTATTTATTTTCTTTTTTCAGGATGAAAATGTGAGATTTGTTGACGAGTATGACGAATCTCTATTGCATTTGATGTTTGCTGGATCTGATATTATATTGTGTTCTTTTGATGATCCAATGCTCCAAATTCCAGTATGTATTTTATATATATTTTGTATTTAATATCTATTTTATCAAAAATACGTTTACCTTTAAATGTAGATCAAGGCCATAAAATATGGAACTGTTCCTGTCCCTGTGAATGTTGCTGACGACAGATTAAGGTAATATTATTGATATAACATAAATAACTATAATAAATTTTAAAATGTTAGATAAAATAACTAAGTCACTTGAATTTTTGTTCATTTTGTATCTGAATTATACTTTCATTGCATCAGGAATTATCTTGATCCTGACAACACGCAGCTCACCAGATTTTCGGAGTACATTCTAAACACCTTTGCAAATGTCTCACTAAACCAAGCAATTGATGAAATTGTGGGTATTGTATTTATTAAACAAACTATTAATTTGCATTATCAGTAATTAATAATTTTGATTGGGTTGTAGAAGAAGAAGCCATCACAGTGGAATAGAAAAATACTGGAGGCAATGTCAAAGGATGTATCATGGGATGCAGAGTGCTATGATATACATGTTTCAGCGTACTTGTCGCTGAAGAAATAAGATCCTTTCCATTCCGGTAAATAAATATAATTTGTATTTTCATAATATTTTTGGTTTAGTTAGTTGTAACAGGCTTTGCTTATATATTTATTTTTGTGGTTCAAACAAAAGATTGCAACATTCTCCATGTATTTAATATTTTGAGCGTAAGAGCCTGTGAGCGCCTCTTCTATGTACATTTATTGTTTTGTTATAGATTCCAGCCTAGGATTGATTATCGAGTCAGAACTGGACCAGGGCCCGAACCACGAAAGCGAGAGAGTGTGGGTCTGTTTTGGTTCACCTGGAACCGATTTCTGTTCATACCGATGAGACCCATTATGCTCAGTATGAACTGAAATCGGTTCCGTGTGAACCAGCTGATTAATTAATTAATTGGGCTGAAACAGAACCATAAAGAAAAACAGCATTTGCTTCAAACAAGAGGCCCTCAAATGAAACATTCAAATAATTATTTCTTCAAAACAACACTCTCTTCATTTTCGTCATAACATCTAGAAAGGACTGACAATTAGTAATTCAAAAAGACCATCCGAATGTGATTTAACTATATACGGATAATTACCTTTTGCAAGCACTTATTGGTTTCTCTCAGTCTTCAGTTTCGTTGATTTCTTTTCTTTTCTTTCGAATACAGTCCTGTGTGTAGATTAATGTTGCATACACACTTATACAAACGCACACACATGCATACACTCATATATACAGTTCTGCTACATACATGCACATCCACTTATACAATCATACATGCATATGACACATAATACACTTTGTAATTTGTATTGTATAATAACAAAGGCGTATCTTTACATATGCATACACATACAATTATACATATAGTAGGTTCTGTTACATACACATGGCTTATTTAAAGCTATAAACACAAAGCCAACTTGGTTTAATAACTAACTAACTTAGTTTTATGAGAAGAAATTGAGGCTATGTGTAGTGGGTGCCAACTTGGGGCGAAACCCGGCGACAACACCACGCCCACCCCCCTAGCGATTTGTGGGGCGAGGAGGGGGGGCAACTTCTTCTCGCCTGCTTCCCTTATAATTATATTATTATTACATACATGTGTGTGTGGTATATATATATATATATATATATATATATATATAGATATATATATATATATATATATGGGGCTACAACACCATTACACCCCAAAAACAAAAACCCACCCTTTGCTGACTGGGCGCCACATGGCGCAAAACGCCCCAATTTGTAGCCCCTCCACTACACATAGCCTGACTGAGATTCAGTCTGAACAGATCGAGAAGAAGCCGACACATAAAGGGTCTGATAGAGAATCGTTTGCTAGTAGTCTATGATTGTAATCAACACATCACGCCCTTTAAAATACGTAGTTTTCTAAATAATAACGCAAAGTCTTGTATCAAGTTAATCTGGAATAAAATTCTTGATTTTTACATGTAGCCTTTTTAAAACAAAGTATATTAACATTATTTATTTATTTTAACATTAGGTTCGCGCGGAAACTATTTTTAAAATGAAGTGTCAAACGAGTAGTTGTTATCCTCTCTTTAACCTTCTGTCAACTACATATATTTATCACAAAATAAATCTTAACCATTTATTAAATACAAGCTTTCTTCACCAAAATCAAATGACAATACTGTTTTAACCTTCTATCAGCACAATCATTTTTAGTAGGATTGGTTTTGTTATTCAAAAAGGGTTGCGGCTCAGCTTGTTGTCTGTTTGTCTACCACTTTATTGTAATCATTTTGAATTTAATGAGAAACTAGATTATTGACCCGTGGGCGCCACGGATGGAAATATAGAAATCGTCTAATAAGCATATATAATTTTAATCGACAATATTGTCCGTTCTTGAAACTAAGTTCATTGAACTTGTCTAAAATCGAAGGATATACAAAGTTTATTAAATCATATACTTGATATAATGAATTGTTAATTAAAATACCATTGGGAATTTGTACATTCATTCGTCGTCATTTGGACACCCCAACATTCCCTTCACCTATATCCAATAGTTAATTCGCAAATTATTTTATATCTTCAACATGTAAGGATTGACATCCAACTGTGAGCCTCGTGTTTTTTTTATGGTTTAAGTACGTTTCACTTTGACAAGATGTAGGAACAACTACTTGAAGTGTAATTTAAAATAAACACGAACAAAAGTCTATACAATTTAACTATTTATTTAACAAAAGTATCATAAATTTAGTATTTACAACTCCCTAAATACTTCCTTATATACAAGGTTTATACTTTAATTTGTAGTATTTCGGTGTTGTCAAAGATTAATATAAAAAGGAATAAATTGGTTTTTTTGATAGCTAATCACTAAACACTTAGAAACATCAATTGGCTTATATGACTTGTTAACGATTCATAGAGCCATAACTTGTATACACTCTAATCTTGAATTGAACTTGTTATGACTTGAACTCAAGATGCTAATAACCCATATTAGCTCAAACATGTTCTAAATCATGACAAGAACTTGCACAACAATACATTTTGGCATGCCTAACTACATATCCATATGGCTGCTAATAACAGTCCGGATGTGGCAACAATTTGATATAGTGACGCATTTTATTTTCCATTAGTAAGATACTAATAATGTATTAATCTTTTAATACATACAAAAGGTGAACTAAATAATTTTTAGTGGTTCGTAAATATTTAGTAGTTCTCATTGAGCCCAACAGTATGTATAAATCTTAAATTATTGGTTTTAGTTATTGATCTATATTAATAATCTTTATATCCACGAAGACAAGTGTCTCCAACATATGATATATTGATAATACAAAATCAAATTGCACAATGACCTTGGCTATAGAATAGTTTAATATATTATAGAAACATAGCTTTCTTTTTACAGTATTTTTTGGAAATGAGTTTAATAGACTTTCCCTAAATCTTGTCCATATGCAACCCATATATTTATTTTCCTCTTGTAAAGCATGCACTTGGCCATGAACATTTTCTCCATCTTATTTTTGCTAGAGATTAACCTTGACTTTTGTTAATAGTCATTGCAAAACATACTACAATTGGAAAAAAAACTACATTCTCTTATATTTGAACGAAAGTTTCGTATCTTAAGGTGTTAGACCACAACGAATTATATAAATGCGATAACCAGTATTAGTATCTGAAATCACTTTTACTTCAACAAAACGCCTACCCAAATTAATTACTTGCAATCGTTCCATTACACAAATCGTTCTTCTGATTCATATTCCTTAGTAACATTATTGACACAACGACTTTTAAAACAAATCTATTAGTCAAAATAATTTTGGTCTTTTAGATTTTATTTAGTGTAATGTGTTTATGAAAATTTTAGTTCAAACTAAAATATAAAATAATAATTGGTATGATCTTACTTAACCAAAAAACTGATTTTTATATGGACCACATCTATATTTGTGAATTTTGTTGTTAAGTATGGAAACAATATAAATTGAGTAAACCAAATATAAGTAAAAAATAACGGAGAAATATATTTACGCCTCTAATTAACATAAATTGATTCGTATACACATATTTTAATTGGTTTTAAGAAAATAAAATAGTATTGGATAACTGAAAATTATGTTTCATATCATTTCTAAAAAAGAAAATAGAAAAAAAATGTGTAAACATACATTCAATGTTATTAAAAATTTGTTTATCAAAAAGGTATAATGTAGTTCATAATAGATATATTAAAAATCATTTATAATTTTATGTGACAAGTGCTTAATTTTTAGTTAATAACATATTAATACTTATTTACTATATTTTAGTCTATAAAATCTATATTTTAATAAATATAGTGTATTAACGAGTTTAAAATAAAATGTTACCGTTTAAAATGTTAGTAAGTAGTTCTTTTGGCGTTAAAGATGCACGTTTACAAAAAAATGCGTTGTTAAAAAACATTTAAAGGGTAACTAAAAATATTAAAATGACTAACCGTTTGAATTACTTCTCTTATTGGAAGACGTTAATTGACTTTAAATTATATTTTATTTAATTTTGAAGACATCCATAATAGAATATAATATGTTTAGCATATGAAAAAGATAAATAACATAAATATAAAAACAGAATTTTATAGAGTATGATGTTTCAATTTTGTTGACTTAATGAAGGATTTTAATACACAAATCAGAAAAACTAAAAAACGGGGAAACCAAATACTATTAACTTTAGTGACAATTATAGGTTATTTGTATTTGATGTTCATAAATATATTAAAGACATGGAAATTAGAAATATTACAAAGGAAACAATAATAACACAACTTACATGTAACATCCCGAAATTTCCAAAATGATATTAATTATATTACTTAATAATAGAGGGAAAGTTTACTCGGGTTATCGGGAAATAAATAAATAGAGTAGGAGTTGGTATGGGTCGGGCTAGTGTTGGGTAATGGATATGAGTTATGGACCTGGGTTATGAAAGAAGGAAGGAGAGTCCATGGGCTTAAGCCCATGATCCCTAAATATAAATACCATTAATCACCATTTAATCCTCATTCTCACATATTCCATACACCACCAAAACACACACAACCCGAACCAAGATCCGAAGGCGAAAACCCGAGCTTGTTGGTGCTGGAACGTCGTGACGGACCAAAACAACATCAAGGCTTAACCGGGTTCGTAGTTCGACTCGCTCATGGTACGTTTATAGTTAGAAATCGTTCGTATAGGTTCGGTTTGATTTGAGAAATGATAGATCTGAGTTTGTATGGTAAAAACGAATCCAACAAAGCTAATCTTACTGAAAATGGTTATGATTTGATGGGTTAATCGATTGATAAAAAGAACCGTAACCTATATGCCTAAATCGCACCCTTTAAACATCGATCTTAGGTCGATTTGATGGTTGGGGTTTGTAGGCGCTGGTCAAACGATCCCGTGGGTACCTAAATCGAGATATTTGGTTAAGAAACGAAGGTGATTAAGGGATTTAAGAACGAACAGTAGCTGCAGACGACAACTTCGCCTGCAAGCTAAGTTCGCCTGATGAACTTTGCCTGCAAGCTAAGTTCGCCTGATGACAACTTCGCATAAAGCCAAGTTCGCCTGATGACAACTTCGCCTGCAAGCTAAGTTCGCTTAAGGTTGAACTTCGCCTGCAAGCTAAGTTTGCCTGATGACAACTTCGCCTAAAGCCAAGTTCGCCTGATGACAACTTCGCCTAAAGCCAAGTTCGCCTGATGACAACTTCGCCTAAAGCCAAGTTCGCCTGATGACAACTTCGCCTAAAGCCAAGTTCGCCTGATGACAACTTCGCCTAAAGCTAAGTTCGCCTGAGGTTTAACTTCGCCTAAAGCTAAGTTCGCCTAAGGTTTAACTTCGCCTAAAGTCAAGTCCGATTAGAGAATAGATTAAAACGATAAGTAAAAGTAAGCTAATACTAGGCCACCAGATTAGATCAGACGAGTATTGATACGTGTAACTTATACAGTCAGCCGAGCTCAGTTAAAGAAGGGATTTACAACTATCAGAGGAAGAAGCAGAGTTCAGGTGAGTTTCTAGCCCCATTTCTTGTTATGTTTTCGGGGCTGTGTGCATACTCGATGTGTTGTTAATACATTTATCCTAAGTGATAAGTGTATGTCATATGTGATATATGTGATGGATATGAATGATTGCTTGTCGGTACGCGAACGATCTTCGGATATTGCGCGTACTGTCAGGTTAAAAATAAAGGTACGAATATTATATATCGAGGATGTATGAATATTACAAATGAATACTTGTCGGGGCGTGAACGATCTTCGGATATTGCACGTAACGACAAGGGGTATGGTTGTTAAATGAAGGATGTAAAGAACGCCTAGAATGTTTTTATGCTATGATGTAATTATTGTATATGTGAAGTATGTGTATACGGGTACACGAATGGTATGTGAGTTCTACGTTCGACATAGTAAGTTAGGATGACAAATCCCTCAAACTTCTGTCGGACATTGACTTGGCAGGTGATGGCGTAGTTAAGGACTGCGTGCCTTATACGTGATGTAGATGATAGAGACGGTAGGCCTTATACGTGTTATAGGAGATAGACGCCAACGTAGATAAGGACGGCGCACCTTATACGTAACGTAGATAAGGAATGCGGACCTTATACGTAATGTAGATAGGCGTCAGCACAGGAAAGGACTGTGGACCTTATACGTGCTTTAGCATGGGGGAGGACTGCGGACCTCGTACGTGCTATGAATTAGGTTGCAACATAGGGAAGGATCGTGGACCTTGTACGTGTTGTGGATGTATGATGGTATAGGGAAGGATCGCGGACCTTGTACGTACCATGAATGGTGAACATAGGTAAGGACTGCGGACCTTTTACGTGTTCACGATCGTGAGTACATGTATAGACGGCGGACTATGAACGTACTCTCGGTAGACTGAGGTTAGTGATTGTAGATATGTATGTATGTATGGTAGCAAGTATGTATGTAGAACAAAAGGGTAACTAGTGAAGTATGGATATGTATCTTCGGATATGTATGTATGTGTTGTATTGTATGGCGTACGATTAACTAGAACTCACTCAGCGTAGCTGACTTTTAGTATGCACGCAGGTGAGTAGGATGAGGCAGCTCGATTGAGGAGACACGTGGCACTGAATAAGAGGCTGGCATCGGAAGACTCAAGACGTTTAAGTTAATGTTCGTTAATTTTGAAAGACAAAATGATGTTTTAAGACAAGACGTGTTTTGTTACGAAATGTTTTATGAAAGCTTTTATATTCCGCGAATGTTTTAACTAACTCTGGTTTGTAAGAACTGTGTTTATGAGTAAATCCGACGCTAAAGTAGGGCTACCGGTGCCGGGGCCTTACAAGTTGGTATCAGAGCATAAGTTCGAGAGATTTAAGCATCCTACATGCTTAGACTCGAACATATAATGAGATTTAAAATGAGAAAGAAAGAAGATGCCAGTTCAAGATAGCCATGTGTCACTCAAGCAAGCTCAGTAAAGGTAAAGTGTATGGTAAATGGTGTATGTTAATGTTGGCTTATTTGCTAAATGAAGAATGAGTGCAGGTTAGGGATAGGAATAATTGATTGTTTGATTTGACTAACTGCTTAAGTAGAACCAGCACAAAGAGACTCATAAAGGGAAGTGTATAGGACACGGAAAGCAACGTGATCAGCTAGTCACAGCTGGCCACTGTTATTACCTGTTAGCCTTGCTATCCTTGTACTAAATAGTTCCTTGAGTGATGATGTTTGTGTTTTCCTTTTTAGAATACTAATGGCTGGAGCTGGAGAATTTGTTGGAACTGGGGGTCGCACTGGACGTCGTGGCAGGCCTCGTCTGGTCCGGCAACCCTTGGTAGAAGAAGCTTCCCACACCGAAGATGAAGGAAGCGCAACTGGAGGAGACCAGAACAACAACGAAGAGGTTCAACTTAGCCCTGCAGTTCAAGCAGCCATTGTTCAAGCTGTAGTTGCTGCTGTGAAGAACCTGAATCCCGAAAGATCTGCTGGAAGCCGTGAACGAACTGCTGAAGGGGCAGGTGGTGATGGTAGGAAGGATGGGGAAGGAGAAAGAGAGGCCTCGAGTGAGGATAAATCTGTGAAGGTCGATGACAGGAAAAGAGGCCAAGATGGGTGCAACTATAAGTCCTTCAAAGGATGCGACCCGCCAAAAGCTGACTGGGTTGGGAGACGCAATCGCTACTCTCCAATGGATAACCACTATGGACAAGATTATCCGCATTAGCGAATGCCGTCCCGACCAAGCTGTGGGGTATGCTACTCAGTCATTTGAGGAAGAAGCTATGTATTGGTGGGAAAGTGTGGAGCAGAGAAAGACTAGGGATGAGATCAAGGCGTTGAGATGGGACGATCTGAAGGAGTTGGTGATGAAGAAGTTTTGTGCAGATGCCGAGGTTGAAAGGACGGAGATGAAGTTTCTGAATTTAAAGGCCGGTACGATGACGCATCGTGAGTATACTACTGAATTCAACCGACTATCTAGGTTGGTGCCTGATATGGTTGACACTGAGGTCCAGAGAATCAAATGTTATGTGAGGGGATTGCCACAAAAAGTCCGCATGTTAGTCAGGGAAAATAAACCTGCTACTTTTGACTCTGCTGTTGAACTTGCAGAAGTGGTTTACGCTGACCTGGCTGAGGACGATGTGGTGGTGGAGGAAAAGAAGGAGAAGAAATGGGCTACCTCTACTAAGCGGTCTGGCGAGATGGTGACAACAACTGATGAGAGGAAGGCCAAGGTTGGGAACAAGGATGCATGTAAGATGTGTGGGCGAGTGCACCGGGGAGAATGCAAGACTGGGACAGACAGGTGCTATCGGTGTGGAAAGAGTGGGCATTATTCTCGAGAATGCCCTGATCGTCCAAAGTGCTTCAAATGCGGAAAAGCTGACCACATGGCTAGGGATTGCAAGGAATCAGGGGCGGGAGGTGTGAAAGGGTAAAGACTTGGGGAAACTGCAGAGAGGAACACTTGATGAAGGAATAATTGCTCATGCAATGGTTTTATTAAGTTACTTTTGCTTAAGGACTTGTTTTGTATTAAGGTTTAAAACTTATGTTTATCAGTGACGTGTAATATGTTGAGGTTGGTTATGAATGATTATTATGCTATGATGAAATGTTGTTTTAAACAATGGTGTTAAAAGTACTAATCGAAGCCTTGGAAGGATGAGATGAGTCTTGGTACATCGAGGGTCTCATGGACGAGCTACCTTAAATAGCTAAAACACATGACCACCATTCGATGACTACAAGTCAGGAGTAAGAAAGATAACTCAGAAAGCAAAGACGATTCAATAAAGTGTGTAAATATAAGAAGTTTTCCTTTTATAGGGAATAAGTTAGGTTTCGGGGACGAAACCTCTTTAAGGAGGGAAGACTTGTAACATCCCAAAATTTCCAAAATGATATTAATTATATTACTTAATAATAGAGGGAAAGTTTACTCGGGTTATCGGGAAATAAATAAATAGAGTAGGAGTTGGTATGGGTCGGGCTAGTGTTGGGTAATGGATATGGGTTATGGACCTGGGTTACGAAAGAAGGAAGGAGAGTCCATGGGCTTAAGCCCATGATCCCTAAATATAAATACCATTAATCACCATTTAATCCTCATTCTCACATATTCCATACACCACCAAAACACACACAACCCGAACCAAGATCCGAAGGCGAAAACCCGAGCTTGTTGGTGCTGGAACGTCGTGACGGACCAAAACAACATCAAGGCTTAACCGGGTTCGTAGTTCGACTCGCTCAAGGTACGTTTATAGTTAGAAATCGTTCGTATAGGTTCGGTTTGATTTGAGAAATGATAGATCTGAGTTTGTATGGTAAAAACGAATCCAACAAAGCTAATCTTACTGAAAATGGTTATGATTTGATGGGTTAATCGATTGATAAAAAGAACCCGTAACCTATATGCCTAAATCGCACCCTTTAAACATCGATCTTAGGTCGATTTGATGGTTGGGGTTTGTAGGCGCTGGTCAAACGATCCCGTGGGTACCTAAATCGAGATATTTGGTTAAGAAACGAAGGTGATTAAGGGATTTAAGAACGAACAGTAGCTGCAGATGACAACTTCGCCTGCAAGCTAAGTTCGCCTGATGAACTTCGCCTGCAAGCTAAGTTCGCCTGATGACAACTTCGCCTAAAGCCAAGTTCGCCTGATGACAACTTCGCCTGCAAGCTAAGTTCGCTTAAGGTTGAACTTCGCCTGCAAGCTAAGTTTGCCTGATGACAACTTCGCCTAAAGCCAAGTTCGCCTGATGACAACTTCGCCTAAAGCCAAGTTCGCCTGATGACAACTTCGCCTAAAGCCAAGTTCGCCTGATGACAACTTCGCCTAAAGCTAAGTTCGCCTGAGGTTTAACTTCGCCTAAAGCTAAGTTCCCCTAAGGTTTAACTTCGCCTAAAGTCAAGTCCGATTAGAGAATAGATTAAAACGATAAGTAAAAGTAAGCTAATACTAGGCCACCAGATTAGATCAGACGAGTATTGATACGTGTAACTTATACAGTCAGCCGAGCTCAGTTAAAGAAGGGATTTACAACTATCAGAGGAAGAAGCAGAGTTCAGGTGAGTTTCTAGCCCCATTCCTTGTTATGTTTTCGGGGCTGTGTGCATACTCGATGTGTTGTTAATACATTTATCCTAAGTGATAAGTGTATGTCATATGTGATATATGTGATGGATATGAATGATTGCTTGTCGGTACGCGAACGATCTTCGGATATTGCGCGTACTGTCAGGTTAAAAATAAAGGTACGAATATTATATATCGAGGATGTATGAATATTACAAATGAATACTTGTCGGGGCGTGAACGATCTTCGGATATTGCACGTAACGACAAGGGGTATGGTTGTTAAATGAAGGATGTAAAGAACGCCTAGAATGTTTTTATGCTATGATGTAATTATTGTATATGTGAAGTATGTGTATACGGGTACACGAATGGTATGTGAGTTCTACGTTCGACATAGTAAGTTAGGATGGCAAATCCCTCTAACTTCTGTTGGACATTGACTTGGCAGGTGATGGCGTAGTTAAGGACCGCGTGCCTTATACGTGATGTAGATGATAGATGTAAACGTAGATAGAGACGGTAGGCCTTATACATGTTATAGGAGATAGACGCCAACGTAGATAAGGACGGCGGACCTTATACGTAACGTAGATAAGGACTGCGGACCTTATACGTAATGTAGATAGGCGTCAGCACAGGAAAGGACTGTGGACCTTATACGTGCTTTAGCATGGGGGAGGACTGCGGACCTCGTACGTGCTATGAATTAGGTTGCAACATAGGGAAGGATCGTGGACCTTGTACGTGTTGTGGATGTATGATGGTATAGGGAAGGATCGCGGACCTTGTACGTACCTTGAATGGTGAACATAGGTAAGGACTGCGGACCTTTTACGTGTTCACGATCGTGAGTACAGGTATAGACGGCGGATTATGAACGTACTCTCGGTAGACTGAGGTTAGTGATTGTAGATATGTATGTATGTATGGTAGCAAGTATGTATGTAGAACAGAAGGGTAACTAGTGAAGTATGGATATGTATCTTCGGATATGTATGTATGTGTTGTATTGTATGGCGTACGATTAACTAGAACTCACTCAGCGTAGCTGACTTTTAGTATGCACGCATGTGAGTAGGATGAGGCAGCTCGCTTGAGGAGACACGTGGCACTGAATAAGAGGCTGGCATCGGAAGACTCAAGACGTTTAAGTTAATGTTCGTTAATTTTGAAAGACAAAATGATGTTTTAAGACAAGACGTGTTTTGTTACGAAATGTTTTATGAAAGCTTTTATATTCCGCGAATGTTTTAATTAACTCTGGTTTGTAAGAACTGTGTTTATGAGTAAATCCGACGCTAAAGTAGGGCTACCGGTACCGGGGCCTTACATTACACGACTGGATAGGAAGACATAGATGATCAGAAATTCATTTATGTAAAAGTATTTAACCCATCAAATATTTCTTGAATAGTAGCCCATGTTACACCTGGGTTGAAAACATATAAACAACCATCTAAATATAGACAACCAAAAAATTTCATAACTAACATATTAAACCAACACAAATATTTAACATAAGTTTGTAACCAAGATATTAAACATTTAAATTGTGTATATAAAAAGTCAATACTTACACAAACTTACCATACACCTAAATTAAAAAACCAAACGAAGACATGAACATGTTATAATCATATTAGCTCCCCATCAACTTCTTCGACATTTCACAAAAAAAAAATCATTTTGCTTCACAATCTAAAAAAAATTAACCATAGCAGCCTGGTTAAATATACAACTAAAGTAAGTTATTATGAGTTTCATTTCAAAAATAATAAATAAATAAAAGTATATTTTATTATAAATTATTTTGTAAATAATCTTTAGTTTTATTTCGATTCATAGACCTTTTAGTTAAATGTATTACGTTAAATCGAAGCAATAAAGTTTTAATAACTAACTTCACTAATTAATTATTATTAAAACAATATAGAGATAATTAAAATTAAACCGATTAATTTTAATTTTATTACACAGAAGTCATTCCCTATTTAAAATTTTATTAAAGTGACTGTAATCTGCAGTAAAGTTTATTTCAAACTCTTTAACATCATTACTTTATTTAAAATCAATTTCATTATATAATTCTTTGTTTAATTGTATACATTAATCTTGACATTTATGCGTAATTAAAAATTGTTCAAATATAAAAGATGGAAACTTTTTTTGAGATTGGAGACTATTAAAAACTACAAAAGAATTGTCAAATTCGATTATTAAAAACAAAAATAAATAAATGTATAAATGATTGGAAAGTATCATTAAAATTAAAGATGATGGTTATTTAGCATAAATAATCAATTATAATTAAAGATTTATTAAATATAAAATTGAAATAAGTAATAAACAACATATTAAATTGGTCAAATAAATTAATGTGTATTTAATTCAAAACATATTAACTTTCTAATGGAATCAAAAGTAAATTATTTAAACTTCCAGTATACATTAAATTTGTCATTTATAATAATTAAAAATTTGTCAAATATAAATGATGGAAAGTTTGATGACATTGAATATTATTAAAAACTACAAAAGATTGTTGCAAAAAAGTCAACTTCGGTTTTGTAAAAACAGAAATAAATAAATGTAAATATTATTATAAAAGTTTTTCCATTTTTCTTGAAAATCTAGTAACTAAACAATATACTATTAATTTTTTTTAATTATCACGAAATTATTGTTAACACTTTAGGATCATTACCTTATTTAACAATAAATTTCATTAGCTAATTATTTTTTTCAATTTTATACATTAATCTTGGCATTTATGCCTAATTAAAAATTGGTCAACTATAAAAGGATGGAAATTTTTAATATTTATTTAGTTTATTAGTTTATTTTTTTAATTTAGCCGGAATAATTTAGAAAAATCGGAAATTCTTGATATTTATGCCTAATTAAAAATTGTTCAAATATAAAAGATGGAAAATTTATTGAGATTGGAGACTATTAAAACTACAAAAGAGTGGTTAATATTCGGTTCTCAAAAACAGAAATTAATAAATGTATAAATGATTGGAATGTATCACTAAAATTAAAGATGATGAATATTTAGCATAAATAAGTAATTATAGTGAATATCTAAGATTTTTTAAATACAAATTTGAAATCTACTATTATAATAAATAAAAATGTTGGTTGAACCACAAACTCATTAGTTGGCCTAATATTTTGACAAGTGACACACTCATGTAATTTCTAATTAAATTTAATATTTAAAAGATAATTTTAATTAAGATTTAAAACATTCCTTATTAGCCTTATCAATCATCACATCAATATTAACTTTACACATTATACTTACCTGCATAAATTATTTAAATATTACAATTTTAGATATTGTTAATTTTAGTGTATAGTAACCATATAACCGTTTACAATATGTACAAAACTAATGTTGTATTCTTTGTTTACGGTTATGGTGGAACTGATAAAACCTTTTTGTGGAAGACACTTTATGCTTTAATAAGATCCAAAGGAGAAATAGGTTTGAATGTTGCTTCAAGCGACATTGCCGCTTTATTATTGTCGGGAGGAAGAACAACACATTCAAGGTTTGGAATTTCTATAAATCTTACTGAGGTTTCATCTTGTGGCAATAAAAAAATACTGATGTTGCCCAATTATTAAAGAAAACAAAGTTATTTATATGGGACGAGGCACCTATGACTCATAAACATGCGTTTGAAGCTTCGGGCAGAACCTTGAGAGACATGTTGGGTCAAAATGGTAACATGAATTGTGAATGGCCATTTGGTGGAAAAGTTGTCGCTTTTGGTGGTGATTTTAGACAAACTCTTCCTATTGTTCAAGGCGGCCCAAGGCAAGACATTGTTAATGCATCTTTGTGTTCATCCTACCTTTGGGGTATTTGCAAACTACTTAAACTGACAAAAAAACATGAGGTTAACCGTTGGAAGTAACAAATCTAAAACAAGAAACAAAAGAGTTCGCTAATTGGCTTTTGGATCTAGGAGAGGGAAAACTTGGTGGTCAAAATGATGGTGACGCGACTTTTGATATTCCTGACGATCTTCTTATTAAGGATACCAGTGATCCTATTTCACAATTAATTAACTTTGTATATCCTTGTATCCTCAGAGACTATGAAAATCCAGATTTCTTTAGTGAATGAGCTTTGCTCACCAACAAATGAGGTCGTTGAGGAAGTTAACGATCCTTTGTTGTCCATGTTTCCAGGAGAAGCGAAAGAATACCTTAGCTCTGATAGTATATGTCCAGATGAAAATGTTCGTGACACGCTTCAAGAAAATATGTACTCTCCTGATATTTTAAATGAATTAAAAATTTCTGGAATGTCAAATCACAAGTTAGTACTAAAAGTTGGAGTACCGATCATGCTACTTAGAAATGTTTACCAAAAAAATGGTCTATGTAATGAAACAAGACTACAGGTAAAAGACTTTATAATCGTGTTATTGAAGTTGTCATATCTGGAATCAATATTGGTGACCGCACTTATATTTCAAGAACAAATCTTATACCAACAGATAAAACAATTATGTTTAGATTTCAAAGGAGGCAGTTTCCGGTTGCTGTTTGTTTTGTAATGACAATCAATAAAAGCCAAAGCCCACTTTCTAGGGTTGGTTTACTTTTTAGACAACCAGTTTTCGCCCATAGCCAGTTATATGTTGCGCTGTCTAGAGTTAAAACAAGAGGACTCAAAGTACTCATTTTTTATGAAGATGGTCATGTTTAAAAAAAGACTACGAACGTTGTATATAAAGAGATTTTTAGAGAGTTTTGTCATGTAAATCTATTTGTCTTCTTTGTAATTTATTAGATGTTTTAAGTGCATATTTAGATTCATTGATTTTTTCTAATATAATTTATCCAACCCGTGTATCACACGGGTACTTAACCTAGTCTATATATATATTAAAACAATTGAGTTTTATTGAATAAACTCTATTGTTTTCATATATAACAATCACTTCTATGATTTTCTTAACAATTAAATAATTCAAAAATTAATTAAATTAATCAATAGCCCACAATTAATTCACATATTAAGATATTTAAATCATCTATAAACTAATTTTTAGCTAAAACAGACAATTTTAATATTCAAATTTAATTTTCAAACTTAAACCGAAACTAACACAATGAATGTTCAATTTTAATATTCAAATTTAGACCAAAACTAACAACATAATTAATTCATATCCTTAATGAATGCATTTTCTTTAAATCTAAATCATCTAAAAATAAAAATCATGTAATAGCTATTGTCAAACCCTCAAGTATTAGATGTTCAATTTTTAAAATTTCAAATTTCCACTACTTATTTGACCTTATCTTATACTTCAAAAATCATTTTAACAATCATTTCTATAAATTCTGTATTTCATATTCATTTTTTTATATCATCATTTTCACTCTTCTGAAGCTGTTATAACTTATAACTAGGACTTTGTATTCAAATTTCTACCATTTGTTATTGTTTGTAAGTGAAATTCACATATTAATTTAATTATGTTCTCCTTATTTGGTCTTTTGGTTGTTATGCAGGCAGGTTAGCTTGGGAATTAGATGTATGCAAATTGGTTAGGTGAATGATTCAAGTTAAAATTTATGTATTGTCAGTTCTACTTAAATATATTTCTTTTGTTCTTATTGTTGGTGTACCTTGAATGAAACTTAATTATTTGAATTGTTGGTATTATTTGCAGTTCATCTTATATGTTGCACACATCTTGCTGCTACTTAGGTAAGTCAGATCAGGAAGTTTGACGACCATTCAGAGACTAGCTCGAGCCATGGTAGGACCTGGCCACCAAATGCGTGTTCTGATTGATGTAAGGTTTCTTGAAATTCATATTTACAGTTTTATTTTTATATGTTGAGAGCTCCCTCTATTTATATTTACAGTTTAAGGATCATTTGGAGACTAACTCTAGCCATGGTAGGACTAGGTCACCAAAGTTTTACATGCTCATTCCAAGATTCAATAGACATGTTCAATGTAACATCCTAAATTCTCGTATTTAATAAAAGAAAGTTGTGTTTAGTTATCGGGCCTGAATAAATAATTAGTATTAATAAAGAACATGGACTTGAATTAATTAAGGTGGATTAAGTGGTAATGGGCTTTAGGTCCATGGGCTTCAAGAGGTATAAATACCCTCTTAAACCAACCTAAAACCCTAAACCCTCATTTATATCCATCCTAATCTCTACACACTCAAAAACACACACCCACTTCCTTATTACTATTTACGGCCGAGAGAGAGGAAAAGGGTGAAACGACCAACGAACATCGAATAACAATAGATCTCTCATATACGAGCTAGATACAAGATAACCAAGCAAAAACGCGACCAACCGAACGTATAAAAGGTATGTTTTGATCCTAAAGTTTACGTTTTTATAAACGTTTAGCCTTGAAACTTAGAACGAGAGTAGATCGGGTGTAAAAGAAACATAAAGTTGTAAACTTGATGATAAATACGAGTGTAATGAACCCGAAAATGGAGACGACTAGAGTAATGAACCCTTAACACTAGTATTGAACGTTTTTGAACTCAAAGGTCCAAACTTTACGTGTTTTCGGGTCAAACCATATCCAAAAACGACCATAGGAATGATCGCGGGTTAGTCAAATACCATACCCATGGATTTCTCAGTAAAACGATGATGATTTTGGGGGATTAAGATTGAACAGAGGCGGCAGCTGGGCAACTTCGCCTGCAGGTAACCTTGCCTGCAGCTAAGTTCGCCAAGCTATAACTTCGCCTGCCAAATAAGTTCGCTCATGGCTAAACTTCGCTACATGCTAAGTTCGCTGGTGGCCAACTTCGCTTGTCTAAGTTCGCTTGTATAAGTTCGCTTGTATAAGTTCGCTTGTATACAAGTTCGCTGATGATAAGTTCGCTTATTGTTAAGTTCGCTTAATGATAAGTTCGCTGGAGTTAGCAAATTAGGAAATAAATTAAAAACCTAATGAAAAATGTGTTAAGACAGTTAATGGAAATAAAATTTTTCAGCTCGACCCCAGCTAGGGGCTTTGCCCCTTGGACCCTGCTAGGGGCTGCCGCCCCTAGACCTTGCTGCCAGGGGCGCTGCCCCCGGACCCCCGTTCGTTGTGGGTCATATAAAGATAGAAATACAACATGAGTAGTAGTAGTTAATTGATACATGTAAATATTATACAGTTAGCCGTGCACAGCTCAAGAAGGGAATAACGATTAACGGAGAGCGTAACAGGATCCAGGTGAGTTTCTAGCCCCATTCCTTGTTATGTTTTCGAGGCTGTGTGCATACTCGATGTGATAGTTAATACACTTACCTTAAGTGGTAAGTGTATGCCTCGTATGATTTATGTATGATGATTGCCTGACGGTGCGTGAACGATCTTCGGATATTGCATGTACCGTCAGGTGGTAGTTAAAGATATGATTGATAAGTATGATGTAAGATATGATGTATGTGTGAATATATGATGTATGCATAATGTATGTATGTTATGTTGATGGTACGTGAACGCTCTTCGGAGATTGCACGTATTGTCAAGGAAGTATGTAAGAACAGGTACGGTACAGTTGCATGAAACAAAGGGACCAGACCCTAATAATATCTGTGATGTTAGGGACCAGACCCTAATAATATCTGTGATGTTAGGGACCAGACCCTAATAATATCTGTGATGTTAGGGACCAGACCCTTATAATATCTGTGATGTCAGGGACCAGACCCTTATAATATCTGTGAGGTTATAGGGCGAAAGGCTCTTTAAAACATATGATATGTATATAAAGAAAGTATGAAGGTAAGAATGAAAGTATATGCACTTATGTGTGTATGAAAGAAAGTTAAGAGGTTAAGTATGAAATGTAAGAAGGTATTGTATGAGTATGTGATTAACTAGAACTCACTCAGCGTAGCTGACTTTTAGTATACACGCAGGTGAGTAGAATGAGGCAGGTAGCTTGAGGAGGACACATGGCAGAGTTGGACGAAGCTGGCATCTGAAGATTTTGCTATGATGTTTTATTTTAAAAGACTATGTTTTGTTTTTAAATGACTATGAATGCTCGATAAGACAAGAATTATGGTTATGGAATGTAATGGTTTGAATGTTTTTAATGAATAGTGAATGTTTTAATTAACTCTAATATTTAGAACTGCGTTTATGAGTAAATCCAACACGAAAGTAGGGCTACCGGTAACGGGGCCTTACAATCTAGGTTTTGAGATATGCGAAAATATTGTTGATTTGTATCCTTATCGAAATTATTATGATAATTATTCCGATTACATCCATTAATAATTCTTACTAATTTTTTTAATAGTTCAGTGTATCTAACATTAATTTATTTTTAGTAATTTCAATTTATGGCCGCCCAACTTGGTAGATTGGCTAATTGCATGGAAAAAGTATTTGATGGAGATTAGGTTGATTATGTTTGTTTTGATCATTACGAATGTATTTTAGTTGTTAATTTTCTATCATTTTTTTATTTTATGTAGCTTAGACAAGTCATGTAAATTAATTCATTTTTATATGAACAACAATCTTTATTTTCTGTGTTAAAAATTTTTGAATCTTATCTTGAAAGTTTTAACAATTAGTTATTGAAATTCCAAAAAAATAGAACGTTTTTTATAATAATATTTACAATTATTTATTTATGTTTTTAAAATTCAAAAGCTGACTACTATTGCAACAATTTCTTTTGTAGTTTTTAGTAGTATTCAACCTCGACAAACTTTCCATCTTTTATATTTGACCAAATTTTAATTAGCATAAATGACAAATTTAATGTAGCTGGAAATTTTAATAATTTGCTTTTGATTATACTCGAAAGTTAATAAATTTTGTATTAAAAACTCATTAATTTATTTAACCAATTTAATATGTGGTGTATTACTTATTTCAAATTTATATTTAAAAAATCTTAGATATTTACTATAATTGCTTATTTATTTTAAAATATTCATCATCTTTAATTTTACTGATACATTCCAATCATTTATACATTAATTTATTTTTGTTTTTAAGAACTGAATTTGATCACTCTTTTTTTGTTTTAATATTCTTCGATCTCAATAAACTTTACGTTTTTTATATCTGACAAATTTTTAATTAGGCATAAATGTCAAGAATTACCGATTCACCTAAATTATTCCGGCCAAATTAAAAAATAAACTAATAAACTAAATAGAAAATAAAAATTTTACATATTTTATATTTGACCAATTTTTAATTAGGCATAAATGTCAAGATTAATGTATAAATTTGAAAAAGGAATTATCTAATGAATTAATTGTTAAATAAGGTAATGATGCTAAAGTGTTGATAATAATTTTGTGATAATTAACAAAATTAATAGTACATTGTTTAGTTATTGAATTTTCAAGAAAAATGAAAAGTTTTTTATAATAATATTTAATTTATTTATTTTTGTTTTTACAAAACCAAAATTGACGACTTTTACAACAATCTTTTGTAGTTTTTAATAGTATTCAATGTCATCAAACTTTCCATCTTTTATATTTAACCAATTTTTAATTACGCATAAATGTCAAGATTAATGTATACAATTGAAAAAAAATTATATAATGAAATTGATTTTAAATAAAGTAATGATGTTAAAGAGTTTGAAACATAATTTACTATAGAGTCACTTTAATTAAATTTTAATTAGGGAATAACCTCTATGTAATAAAATTAAAATTAACCGGTTTAATTTTAATTATTTACATATTATTTTAATTATACTTAATTAGTGAAATTAGTAGAATAAAACTTTATTGCTTCAATTTAACTTAATACATTTAACTAAAAAGTCTTTGAATCGAAATAAAAAAAAGTTTAATTACAATTTAATTTATAATAAAATATACCTTTATTTATTTATTTATTAATGTTGAAATGAAACTCATAATACCTTAAGACTTTATATATTTAATCAGGCTGCTATGGTTTATTTTGTTTTTAGATTGTGAAGCAAAATGAATTTTTTTTTGTGAAATGTCGAAGAAGTTGATGGTGGGCTAATATGATTATAACATCTTCATTTCTTCGTTTGGTTTTTTAATTTAGGTGTATAGTAAGTTTGTGTAAGTATTAAATTTTTAAGTACACAAGGTAAAAGCTTAATATTTAGGTTACAAACTTATGTTAAATATTTGTGTTGGTTTAAAATGTTAGTTATGAATTTTATGGTTGTTTATATGTTTTCAACCCATGTCTAACATGGGTTGCTAATCTAGAAATATATTGGTGGGTTAGATACTTTTACATAAATGAATTTCTGATCATTTAAGTCGATTCAAGTTAGCCGATAGTCTACATATCCAGTGGAGTAAGTTGTGTTATTGTTGTTTCCTATGTAATATATTTTTAATTTCCATGTCTTTAATA
This sequence comes from Bidens hawaiensis, assembly GCF_021521415.1. Lineage (NCBI taxonomy): Eukaryota > Viridiplantae > Streptophyta > Magnoliopsida > Asterales > Asteraceae > Bidens > Bidens hawaiensis. The sequence goes on along the minus strand of NW_027498793.1, from coordinate 28,241 downwards.
TCTTTATGAACACCAAATATAAATAACCTACAATTGTCACTAAAGTTAATAGTATTTGGTTTCCCAGTTTTCTAATTTTTCTGTTTTATGTAGTAAAATCATTCATTAAGTCAGCAAAATTAAAACATCATGCTCTATAAAATTCTGTTTTTATGTTTATGTTGTTCATCATTTTCATATGCTAAACATATTATATTATATTATAGTTTTGTTCAAAATTAAAGGAAACAGAATTTTTGGGGTCGATCAACGTCTTCCAATAAGAGGAGTTATTCGAACGGTTAGTTATTTTAATATTTTTTTAGTTACCCTTAAATGTATTTTCAGAATGAATTTTTTAAACGTGCAGCTTCAACGCTAAGAGAACTACTTATTAGCATTTTGAACGGTAACGTTTTATTTTAAACGTGTTAATACACTATATTGTATTAATATAATTTTTTATTAACTAAAATATAGTAAATAAAAATTAATATGTTATTAACTAAAAACTAGGCACTTGTAATAGAAAATTATAAACGATTTTTAATATATTTATTATTAACTACATTATACCTTTTTGATAAACAAAGTTTTAATAACATTGAATGTATGTTTACACTTTTCTTTTTTCTATTTTCTTTTTTATAAATGATAGGAAACATAATTTTCAGTTATCCAATACTATTTTATTTTCTTAAAAACCAATTAAAATATGTGTTTTAATTAAGATGTGTATACAAATCAGTTTATGTTAATTAGAGACGCAAAGATATTTCTCCATTATTTTTTTACTTATATTTGGTTTACTCAATATATATTGTTTTCCATACTTAGCAACAAAATTCACAAATTTAGTTGTGGTCTATATAAAGAAAACAGTTTTTTGGTTTTTAAGTAAGATCATACCGGTTATTTTTTTATATTTTAATTTGAACTAAAACTTTCATAAACACATTATGCTAAATAAAATCAAAAAGACCGAAATTATTTTGACTCATAAATTGGTTCTAAAAGTCAGTGTGCCAATAATATTACTAAGCAATATGGATCAGAATAACGGTTTGTGTATTGAAACTAAATTGCGAGTAATTAATTTGGGTAGGCGTTTTGTTGAAGTAAAAGTTATTTCAGGTGTTAATACTGGTTATCACACTTATATAATTCGTTGTGGTCTAACACCTTCAGATAAGAAACTTTCTTTTAAATTGAAGAGAATGTAGTTTTTTCCAGTTGTAGTCTGTTTTGCAATGAATATTAATAAAAGTCAAGGTCAATCTCTAGCAAGAGTTGACATATATCTCAAAGACCCGATGTTTACACATAGACAACTCTATGTAAAATTATCAAGAGCGAATAGTGGTGTTAAAATTCTTATATTAAACAAGGAAGACAAAGTTACAAATAAAGAATAAATATGGTTTATAAGGATATCTTTTTTGTAGCTTATAAATTTTATATTTTTAACCTTTGATTATGTTTTCAAAGATTGTAATTTGAATGTTATTTGGGTTTATCTTTGTGTTTCACAATCATTTATTTCCGTACCAATATCATTTACAACTTTAAGTATGTTGTCGTCCCGAATAACATATAACAACTTATGTTGTCATTTCAAATGATATGTGTTTGTTCGAAAATATCAATATTTCCACCCATGTCGTACACGGGTTAATAACCTAGTAAGTAATAAACAACATATTAAATTGGTCAAATAAATTAATGTGTATTAATACAAAACTTATTAACTTTCGAGTATAATCAAAAGTAAATTATTTAAATTTTCAGTATGCATTAAATTTGTCATTTATGCTAATAAAAAACTGGTCAAATATAAAAGAAGGAAAATTTGTTGATATTGAAGACTATTAAAACATACAAAAGATTGTTGCAAGAGTGGTCAATTTCGGTTTTTAAAAACAGAAATAAAAAAATGTAAATATTATCATAAAAAGCTTTTCATTTTTTCATAAGTTTACTAACTAAACAAAATAAAATTAATTTTTTTAATTATCAAAAAATTATTGTCAAGACTTTAGCTTCCTTACTTTATTTAACAATAAATTTCATTAGATAATTCTTTATTTAATTTTATACATTAATCTTAACGTTTATACCTAATAAAAAAATGGTTTAATATAAAAAAGAAAACTTATTATTTTCTATTTAGTTTATTAGTTTACTTTTTAATTTGGTCAGAATAATTTAAACGAATTGGTAATTCTTGACTTTTATGCCTAATTAAAAATTGGTCAAATATAAAAGATGTGAAGTTTATTGAGATTGGAGAATATTAAAACTAAAAAAAAAAGTGGTCAAATTCGATTCTTAAAAATATAAATAAATTAATGTATAAATAATTGGAATATATCATTAAAATTAAAGATGATGAATATTTTAAAATAAACAGGAAATTATAGTAAATATCTAAGATTTTTTAAATATAAATTTGAAATACGTAATACACCACATATTAATATGGTCAAATAACTTATTAACTTTCGACTATAATCAAAAGTAAATTATTTAAAATTTGCAGTATAAATTAAATTTGTCACTTATGTTAATTAAAGTTTGTTTAAATATAAAAGATGAAAAATTTGTTTAGATTGAATATTACTAAAAACTAAAAAGATTGTTGCAATAGAGGTAAATGTTGAATTTTAAAAACATAAATAAATAATTGTAAATATTATTATAAAAAAAACGTTACATTTTTTTGGAAGTTCAATAATGTAACATCCTAAAATTTTAATTATAAATAAAGAAAGTTATGTTCAGTGATTTCACGTTGTTAATTATTTAATGTCGAGTAAGGAGGGAGTTGGGCTTAGATTGCGTAAGATGGGTTAAATGAGAATGGGCCTCGGGTCCGTGGGCTTAGAGGGATATAAATATCCCATCCCAAACCCAATCTTTCATTTCCACCTTCTTTCTTCACACACTCAAAACACACACATTCTAACCGATCAAGATTCGAAGCCGAGACCCGAGATTTTGTTGATAGATCTGAGTTGGTAAGGTAAGAACAAATCCTCCAAAGCTAATATTACTGAAAATGGTTAGGATTGGATGGGTTAACCGGACCCGAAACCCAAACTGCCCAAATCGGACCCCTAAAACGTCGAATTTAGGCCGATTTGATGGTTGGGATTTGTAGGCGCCGATCATACGATTCCGTGGGTACCAAAATCGAGTTATTTGGCTAAGAAACGAAGGATTTATGGGCAAACAGATCTGCAGCGCGATAACTTCGCCTGCAAGATTAAGTTCGCCTGATGAACTTCGCCTTCAAGCGTAACTTCGCCTTCAAGCGTAACTTCGCCTAAGGTTTAACTTCGCCTGAAGCCAAGTTCGCCTAAGGTTTAACTTCGCCTGAAGCCAAGTTCGCCTAACGTTTAACTTCGCCTGAAGCCAAGTTCGCCTAAGGTTTAACTTCGCCTGAAGCCAAGTTCGCCCGAGGTTTAACTTCGCCTGAAGCCAAGTTCGCCCGAGGTTTAACTTCGCCTGAAGCCAAGTTCGCCCGAGGTTTAACTTCGCCTGAAGCCAAGTTCGCCCGAGGTTTAACTTCGCCTGAAGCCAAGTTCGCCCGAGGTTTAACTTCGCCTGAAGCCAAGTTCGCCCGAGGTTTAACTTCGCCTGAAGCCAAGTTCGCCCGAGGTTTAACTTCGCCTGAAGCCAAGTTCGCCCGAGGTTTAACTTCGCCTGAAGTGAAGTTCGTTTATAAAATAAATTAAAAACCTAATGGAAAATGTGTTAAGGCAGTTATCGAAAATAAAATTTTTCCAAGCTGACCTGGCAGCTTAACCCCAGCCAGGGGCTCTACCCCTTGGACCCCGCTAGGGGCTGCCGCCCCTAGAACCCCGCTGCCAGGGGCGCTGCCCCCGGACCCCCGTTCGTTGTGGGTCATATATAGATAGAAATACAAAACGAGTAGTAGTAGTTAATTGATATGTGTTAATATTATACAGTTAGCCGAGCCCAGTTAAAGAAAGGAATTACGATCAACGGCGAGCGTAACAGGATCCAGGTGAGTTTCTAGCCCCATTCCTTGTTATGTTTTCGGGGCTGTGTGCATACTTGATGTGTTGTTAATACATTTATCCTAAGTGATAAGTGTATGCCATATGTGATATATGTGATATGTATGAATGATTGCTTGATGGTACGTGAACGATCTTCGGATATTGCACGTACTGTCAGGTTGTAACGTTATAAATATGGTAAGTATGATATGTATGTCTATGTGTATGAACGTAATAAAGTTAATAAAAGAAGGAAATGACGGTTGTATGGTTGTATGGTTACGAAAAGGGTACCGAGCCCTAATAATACTCGAGGTATGATGTATGGTTGTATGGTAACGAAGAGGGAATCGAACCCTACTAATATTCGAAAACAAGGGACCAGACCCTTATAATATCTGTGATGTTAGGGACTAGACCCTTATAATATCTGTGATGTTAGGGACCAGACCCTAACAATATCTGTGAGGATAGGGACCAGACCCTCATAATATCTGTGATGTTAGGGACTTGACCCTCATAATATCTGTGATGTTAGGGACCAGACCCTTATAATATCTGTGAGGTTATAGGGCGAAAGGCTCTTTAAAACGTATGATTATGAATGTAAAGAAAGTATGTAAGTGAAGAAAGAAAGTATGTAAGTAAGAATGAAGGTATGAGTACTTATGTGTGTATGAAAGAAAGTTATGAGGTTAAGTACGTATGTATGTAATAAGGTATTGTATGGTATTGTATGATTAACTAGAACTCACTCAGCGTAGCTGAGTTTTAGTATGCACGCAGGTGAGTAGGAAGAGACAGCTGGCTTGAGTGGAGGACACATGGCAGAAGACTAAAGCCTGGCATCTGAAGATCTGATATGTTTTATAAGTTATGTTTTGATTTTGAAAGACAAGAGGAATGTTTTAAGACATGATTATGAATTGATGTGTAATGTTTTATGAAAGTTTTATATTCCGCGTAAAGTTTTAATAAACTCTGATTTGAAGAACTGTGTTTATGAGTAAATCCGACGCTAAAGTAGGGTCACCGGGTTCGGGGCCTTACAAATAACTAATTATTAAGACTTTCAAGATACGATTCAAAAATTTTAACACGTAAAAAATAAAGATTGTTATTCATATAAAATTGAATTAATTTACATGAATTGTCTAAACTATATAAAATAAAAATGATAGAATACTAATAACTAAAATACATTCGTAATAACCAAAACAAACATAATCAACCCACTCTCCATCAAATAATTTTAGATTAAGTAGAAAATAGTCAAATATTAAAATTGAAAACGTTAATGATATGAATAGTATCAATACATTAAAACTTTCCAAAAATAATAGTGAAAATCTGTTTATAAAATGACTATTAAATAGGTTATCAATATAAATAAAAAATAATGGGTATTAAATAAAAACATAAGCACATAAATGTGTATTATTTTAAAATATATAGTTCGATAATATTGGAAAGTATAAAAATTTGTTGAATTTTGTTGACATTGGTGATTTAATTGCCTATGATATTAAATTTAAATTAAAAATATGTAAACATATTAAATAGAATTTGACCAATAATGATAACCAAAGAAATATATTAAAATGATTTTGAAAATGATTCAAAATCATGGAAATTTATTAAATAGACTTTGACCAACAACAATATAAGATTAAGTATATAAAAATCAATTAAATTACATGAACTGTGAAAATACAAAAATACATGAATATAAAAATATACACATCTAATCTTGTACAAAAAGTAAGAAATTTTTACAACAAATACTCCATCCATGACATTAGCATTTCTAGTTGGGTCCCCTAAGCTGAAATGATAAAATTAAATAAATGTTAAATAATATATTATTCTAACTAAACGGAACTTTGGTTATTAATCGGAATAATCATAATTAAATACAATAACAATTAATGTAAAATAATAGTAAAAATTACCAATTATGGAATATTTGAATTATGTGAACAAATGTAAAATTGTTGTTATAATGTATAGCCAGAATTATTACCAATAGCCAGAAAAATTGATATTGGAATGACTATAACCTGAATAATTAACAATAACAAAAATAATTTAATTCCAAATGGATGTAACGGAAATAATAAAAATAATAAAACCAATAATTGAAATGGCAAAGAAATGAATGAACAATGAAATAATGAATAATATGAGAATCGGGAATTATAGTATTTTGCATAATACCTTACCGGAAACCCGTAATAGTTCAGCATCTCCATTAAATCTTTGATTTTGATATAGAACCTAAAAAGATTATAAGAACATTATATAATAACTAAAATTAATACAAACAAAAAAGGAAAAAGAAAAAGAATTGTTAATGAAATAATGAATAATATGAGAATCGACCATCAAAGTTTCAAATAAAACCTTACCGGAAAATAATTAATCTCCCTTACCGGAATTGGTTCAACATGGTGATGTCTTTCGGCTCCATTTTCCTAGTGGTTAAAAAATAAAAATAAACAAAAAGTTCATTTTTGAAAAATAAGATTTTTAAGCCAATAAATACATCACAAAATGGGAGGATATAAAAACAACAAAAATTAAAAACCTTAAAAAGAAAGATAATCGTTTTTTCTAAAGAAGTTTTGATAGTGTAAGAATGAGCGTATGGATGTTAAGTATTTATACACGAATTTCGTATTGTAATTAGAAAGAATAAATTAGGGAAAGTCAGTTAACTTAAAATAAGGACGAAAATTAAGGAATTTGAATTAATGAATTTTAAAATTTGAATGTAATGTTCATATATTAGGAAATAAGGATGAAAAACCTTAATGTAATGTTCATAAAATAAATATATACTAATTTAAATATAGACTATACTTAAATAGGGAATTAAACTTACTAATGTAGAAATATAAATTAAATTTATGTATTTACAATAAATAAAATTATGTATTTCAATGCCATCAAATATAATGATTCATCAAATATAATAGGTTATATTTAAAATATAAAATTACGGTATATATTTATATACTGAATCCCCTGATTTGAAAATTATAAAATTATTGAAAATAATATAAATTAATATTTACTTAGTTTAGAAGCATTCAATGGGTCAACATCGGTATTTATAGTAAACACTTAAAGCACACATTAAATATGCTTAATCAAATATTCATATCATTATTCAAATAATATACAACCTTTAATTAAAAAAATATAAATAAATAATTCCTTAATCAAAAGGGTGATTAATTCATAATTTACATAAATCTGAATCAACGTAGAATTTATGCTCAAATGGGTCAAAATTGTATTTCTCAAATGCTAAATCTATATGAATCTATAGTAAACATATATCAATTACATCAATTAGATTTTATAATACATATATCAACAAAATTTAAATTTGAAATCAACCTAATATATTTAAATGATTAACTGCTAAATTTAGAATAAATAAATGGGTCAAAATCCATATTTATAGCAAGCCTTATGGATGGTTAGTCAAATATTTAATCAAATAATAATTAATAATTAATTAGAATATACAAATTCCATAATTAAAAATGTACTTTTGTTAGGTTGTTAAAAGATTTTAAATTTTAATTTTCAGAACCGTATATATGAAGAAATTGAGATTTGTGGATGGTTCTTATTATTTTATTCCTAAAAGGTTTCCTTAATAGTTATAAGTAAAATGTTATATTTGTATGACTCAATCGGTCAATCTTGACTCAATCTAATATCAAAACCAATTATTATAAACTTAAATCCGTAATATATGTATATTGAATAATATGGATGAAATATCAAAAAAATATCAAACGTATCTATTATCTAAAATACATTAAAAATTATTTGTTAATGTCACATTACTGTTTTTTTTTCGGGTAATAAACTAATTTCAGAGAGATGTTAAACTAATTTAGTAATGATAATTTTGAAAATATAATTAATTGCTTAGAAATTCCCACAAATAAATATTATTAGCCAAAGTCAAATTATTAAATTAAATATTAAAAAGAATAATTGAAGACATTTATTGTATCTAATTTAATTGTATTATTGATTTTATTTATTAAGATGAAAAATGGAGAAGCTATTGATATACATGGAAACTCTAATGAACAACCAATAGGAAGGGGGATTTTGACATAAAGCTTATTACTTTAATAGTATAGTTAGATATGAAGTATTTCAAAAATAAAATTCAAATGATCAACTCATATAACATGAGGCGCATTAATTTAGAAAGAAAAGTGACAATATTTTCATTATGAAATTAACGGTTTGATTTGTACCGGCCTAGTGTTCAAGATAGCAAGGCTACAAGTTTTATACCGGACATTCAAATAAGAAGTATCTGTAATCAAGTGTTAAACTACAAAAAGTATATCTTTGTCAACTCATATTAATGTAAGGCCCCGATCACCGGTAACCCTACTTTCGTGTTGGATTTACTCATAAACACAGTTCTAAATATCAGAGTTAATTAAAAACTTTACGCGGAATATAAAACTTTCATAAAACATTACATGTCAATTCATAATCATGTCTTAAAACATTCCTCTTGTCTTTCAAAATCAAAACATAACTTATAAAACATATCAGATCTTCAGATGCCAGGCTTTAGTCTTCTGCCATGTGTCCTCCACTCAAGCCAGCTGTCTCATCCTACTCACCTGCGTGCATACTAAAAGTCAGCTACGCTGAGTGAGTTCTAGTTAATCATACAATACCATACAATACCTTATTACATACATACGTACTTAACCTCATAACTTTCTTTCATACACACATAAGTACTCATACCTTCATTCTTACTTACATACTTTCCTTCTTACTTACATACTTTCTTTACATTCATAATCATACGTTTTTAAGAGCCTTTCGCCCTATAACCTCATAGATATTATAAGGGTCTGGTCCCTAACATCACAGATATTATGAGGGTCAAGTCCCTAACATCACAGATATTATGAGGGTCTGGTCCCTATCCTCACAGATATTGTTAGGGTCTGGTCCCTAACATCACAGATATTATAAGGGTCTGGTCCCTAACATCACAGATATTATAAGGGTCTGGTCCCTTGTTTTCGAATATTAGTAGGGTTCGATTCCCTCTTCGTTACCATACAATCATACATCATACCTCGAGTATTATTAGGGCTCGGTACCCTTTTCGTAACCATACAACCATACAACCATCATTTCCTTCTTTTATTAACTTTATTACGTTCATACACATAAACATACATATCATACTTGCCATATTTATAACGTTACAACCTGACAGTACGTGCAATATCCGAAGATCGTTCACGAACCATCAAGCAATCATTCATACATATCACATATATCACATATGGCTTTATAACGTTACAACCTGACAGTACGTGCAATATCCGCAGATCGTTCACGAACCATCAAGCAATCATTCATACATATCACATATATCACCTATGGCATACACTTATCACTTAGGATAAATGTATTAACAACACATCAAGTATGCACACAGCCCCGAAAACATAACAAGGAATGGGGCTAGAAACTCACCTGGATCCTGTTACGCTCGCCGTTGAACGTAATTCCTTTCTTTAACTGGGCTCGGCTAACTGTATAATATTTACACATATCAATTAACTACTACTACTCGTTTTGTATATCTATCTATATATGACCCACAACGAACGGGGGTCCGGGGGCAGCGCCCCTGGCAGCGGGGTTCTAGGGGCGGCAGCCCCTAGCGGGGTCCAAAGGGCAGAGCCCCTGGCTGGGGTTAAGCTGCCAGGTCAGCTTGGAAAAATTTTATTTTCGATAACTGCCTTAACACATTTTCCATTAGGTTTTTAATTTATTTTATAAACGAACTTCACTTCAGGCGAAGTTAAACCTCGGGCGAACTTGGCTTCAGGCGAAGTTAAACCTTGGGCGAACTTGGCTTCAGGCGAAGTTAAACCTTAGGCGAACTTGGCTTCAGGCGAAGTTAAACCTTAGGCGAACTTGGCTTCAGGCGAAGTTAAACCTTAGGCGAACTTGGCTTCAGGCGAAGTTAAACCTTAGGCGAACTTGGCTTCAGGCGAAGTTAATCCTTAGGCGAACTTGGCTTCAGGCGAAGTTAAACCTTAGGCGAACTTGGCTTCAGGCGAAGTTAAACCTTAGGCGAACTTGGCTTCAGGCGAAGTTAATCCTTAGGCGAACTTGGCTTCAGGCGAAGTTAAACCTTAGGCGAACTTGGCTTCAGGCGAAGTTAATCCTTAGGCGAACTTACGCTTGAAGGCGAAGTTACGCTTGAAGGCGAAGTTCATCAGGCGAACTTAATCTTGCAGGCGAAGTTATCGCGCTGCAGATCTGTTTGCCCATAACTCCTTCGTTTCTTAGCCAAATAACTCGATTTTGGTACCCACGGAATCGTATGATCGGCGCCTACAAATCCCAACCATCAAATCGGCCTAAAATCGACGTTTTAGGGGAGGGGGTCCGATTTGGGCAGTTTGGGTTTCGGGTCCGGTTAACCCATCCAATCCTAACCATTTTCAGAAATATTAGCTTTGTTGGATTGTTCTTACCTTACCAACTCAGATCTATCAACAAAATCTCGGGTTTCGGCTTCGAATCTTGATCGGTTAGTATGTGTGTGTTTTGAGGAGTGTGTGGAGTGTGTGTGTAGTTTGGTGAGAAATGAGATATTTTGGGATTTTGGGGGTATTTATATCCCTGAAATCCCATTCTCATTTATCCTATCTCAATTAATCCAAGTCCATGACCCGCTCCTACTCGATATTATCGAAAAATTTTATTTTCGATAACTGCCTTAACACATTTTCCATTAGGTTTTTAATTTATTTTATAAACGAACTTCACTTCAGGCGAAGTTAAACCTCGGGCGAACTTGGCTTCAGGCGAAGTTAAACCTTAGGCGAACTTGGCTTCAGGCGAAGTTAAACCTTAGGCGAACTTGGCTTCAGGCGAAGTTAAACCTTAGGCGAACTTGGCTTCAGGCGAAGTTAAACCTTAGGCGAACTTGGCTTCAGGCGAAGATAAACCTTAGGCGAACTTGGCTTCAGGCGAAGTTAAACCTTAGGCGAACTTGGCTTCAGGCGAAGTTAATCCTTAGGCGAATTTGGCTTCAGGCGAAGTTAATCCTTAGGCGAACTTGGCTTCAGGCGAAGTTAAACCTTAGGCGAACTTGGCTTCAGGCGAAGTTAAACCTTAGGCGAACTTGGCTTCAGGCGAAGTTAAACCATAGGCGAACTTGGCTTCAGGCGAAGTTAAACCTTAGGCGAACTTGGCTTCAGGCGAAGTTAATCCTTAGGCGAACTTGGCTTCAGGCGAAGTTAAACCTTAGGCGAACTTGGCTTCAGGCGAAGTTAAACCTTAGGCGAACTTGGCTTCAGGCGAAGTTAAACCTTAGGCGAACTTGGCTTCAGGCAAAGTTAAACCTTAGGCGAACTTGGCTTCAGGCGAAGTTAATCCTTAGGCGAACTTACGCTTGAAGGCGAAGTTACGCTTGAAGGCGAAGTTCATCAGGCGAACTTAATCTTGCAGGCGAAGTTATCGCGCTGCAGATCTGTTTGCCCATAACTCCTTCGTTTCTTAGCCAAATAACTCGATTTTGGTACCCACGGAATCGTATGATCGGCGCCTACAAATCCCAACCATCAAATCGGCCTAAAATCGACGTTTTAGGGGAGGGGGTCCGATTTGGGCAGTTTGGGTTTCGGGTCCGGTTAACCCATCCAATCCTAACCATTTTCAGAAATATTAGCTTTGTTGGATTGTTCTTACCTTACCAACTCAGATCTATCAACAAAATCTCGGGTTTCGGCTTCGAATCTTGATCGGTTAGTATGTGTGTGTTTTGAGGAGTGTGTGGAGTGTGTGTGTAGTTTGGTGAGAAATGAGATATTTTGGGATTTTGGGGGTATTTATATCCCTGAAATCCCATTCTCATTTATCCTATCTCAATTAATCCAAGTCCATGACCCGCTCCTACTCGATATTAATAATTAAAAACGCGAAATCACTATCATAACTTTCATTATTCAACACTATAAATTTTATGATGTTACAAGTCTTCCCCCCTTAAGGAGGTTATCGAAAAATTTTATTTTCGATAACTGCCTTACCACATTTTCCATTAGGTTTTTAATTTATTTTATAAACGAACTTCACTTCAGGCGAAGTTAAACCTCGGGCGAACTTGGCTTCAGGCGAAGTTAAACCTCAGGCGAACTTGGCTTCAGGAGAAGTTAAACCTCAGGCGAACTTGGCTTCAGGCGAAGTTAAACCTTAGGCGAACTTGGCTTCAGGCGAAGTTAAACCTTAGGCGAACTTGGCTTCAGGCGAAGTTAAACCTTAGGCGAACTTGGCTTCAGGCGAAGTTAATCCTTAGGCGAACTTGGCTTCAGGCGAAGTTAATCCTTAGGCGAACTTGGCTTCAGGCGAAGTTAAACCTTAGGCGAACTTGGCTTCAGGCGAAGTTAAACCTTAGGCGAACTTGGCTTCAGGCGAAGTTAAACCTTAGGCGAACTTGGCTTCAGGCGAAGTTAAACCTTAGGCGAACTTGGCTTCAGGCGAAGTTAAACCTTAGGCGAACTTGGCTTCAGGCGAAGTTAATCCTTAGGCGAACTTGGCTTCAGGCGAAGTTAATCCTTAGGCGAACTTGGCTTCAGGCGAAGTTAAACCTTAGGCGAACTTGGCTTCAGGCGAAGTTAATCCTTAGGCGAACTTACGCTTGAAGGCGAAGTTACGCTTGAAGGCGAAGTTCATCAGGCGAACTTAATCTTGCAGGCGAAGTTATCGCGCTGCAGATCTGTTTGCCCATAACTCCTTCGTTTCTTAGCCAAATAACTCGATTTTGGTACCCACGGAATCGTATGATCGGCGCCTACAAATCCCAACCATCAAATCGGCCTAAAATCGACGTTTTAGGGGTCCGATTTGGGCAGTTTGGGTTTCGGGTCCGGTTAACCCATCCAATCCTAACCATTTTCAGAAATATTAGCTTTGTTGGATTGTTCTTACCTTACCAACTCAGATCTATCAACAAAATCTCGGGTTTCGGCTTCGAATCTTGATCGGTTAGTATGTGTGTGTTTTGAGGAGTGTGTGGAGTGTGTGTGTAGTTTGGTGAGAAATGAGATATTTTGGGATTTTGGGGGTATTTATATCCCTGAAATCCCATTCTCATTTATCCTATCTCAATTAATCCAAGTCCATGACCCGCTCCTACTCGATATTAATAATTAAAAACGCGAAATCACTATCATAACTTTCTTTATTCAACACTATAAATTTTAGGATGTTACAAGTCTTCCCCCCTTAAGGAGGTTTCGTCCCCGAAACCTAACTATTACATAAACAAACTAGGGTAAAACTTGCGCATCTCATCCTCGGCTTCCCAAGTAGCATCCGATCCCTTGCGGTGTTTCCATATTACTTTTACCAAAGGTATAGTTTTGTGACGAAGCTGCTTCTCCTTGCGATCAACGATCTCTATCGGTTGCTCGATGTAGTTCAATTGTTCATCAACCTCAATGTCCATCAATGGCACGTGAGACGTGTCATCAGCTAGACACTTCCTCAGATGAGAAACATGGAAGGTTGAATGAATTCCTTCTAACTCATCGGGTAAATCCAGCTTATAAGCTACTTCTCCCACACGATACAAAATTTTAAATGGTCCAATGTACCTCGGACTTAGCTTCCCTCTCTTTCTAAAACGGATAATTCCTTTCCAAGGCGAGACCTTAAGCATCACATAGTCGCCAACGTTAAACTCAATTGGTCGTCGCCGCTTATCTGCATAAGACTTTTGTCTGTCTTGAGCGGCTTTCATTCTTGCTTTGATCTGATCGAACTTTGAAGACGTTTCTTGAACCACTTCTAGGCTTCCCATTTCCTTCTGACCAATCTCACCCCAACACACCGGGGTTCTACATCGTCGACCGTAAAGCATCTCAAACGGTGGCATACCAATGCTCGATTGGTAACTGTTGTTATAGGAGAACTCTGCCAGATGCAGATGATCATCCCAGCTTCCACCAAAATCTAAAACACAAGCACGTAGCATATCCTCAAGGATTTGGATCGTCCTTTCGGACTGTCCATCGGTTTGAGGATGGTACGCCGTACTGATGTTCAACCTCGTCCCCATAGCTTCATGGAATTTCTTCCAGAATCTTGAAGTAAACCGTGTATCTCTATCAGACACGATCGATAACGGTACTCCATGCTTGGTTACAATTTCTTTAATGAACAAGCTTGCTAACGTTTCTGACGAGATGGCCTCTCGTATGGGCAGAAAGTGAGCACTCTTGGTCAAACGGTCCACAATCACCCAGATGGTATCATGTTGCTTAGCCGTACGAGGTAGCTTAGTTATGAAATCCATGGTGATGTGTTCCCATTTCCACTCAGGTATCTCTAGCGGTTGAATCTTCCCATAAGGATTCTGATGTTCGGCTTTGACTTGTAAGCAAGTTAAGCACTTACCGACATAATCTACTACATCATTCTTCATTCCAGGCCACCAGTAATCCCTTTTCAAGTCTTGGTACATCTTTGTAGCTCCAGGATGGATCGAGTACCTTGACTTATGAGCTTCATCTAAGATTCGACTTCTAAGATCACCATGGCGTGGAATCCACATACGGTCAAATCTAGTTTTAACTCCATGAGTGTTTTCCATCAACTCATCTTGCTGGCCATAAATCCTTTCTTTCTTTACTAACCCTTCGTCTACTAACACTTCGGACTGCACTTTGATGATTTCTTCAAAAAGACTTGAGTTCATGATCAACTTGTATGACTTCACGGTTGCAAGGACTTCCTCATTCTTACGACTTAACGCATCAGCGACCACGTTAGCTTTACCGGGGTAATACTTAATCTCACAGTCGTAATCCTTTATCAATTCTAACCATCTTCTCTGCCTCATGTTCAATTCTTTCTGCTCGAAAAAGTACTTTAAACTCTTATGATCGGTATAGATAGTACACTTAGTGTCGTACAGATAATGCCTCCATATCTTAAGAGCATGCACTACAGCTGCTAACTCCAAATCATGCGTCGGATAAGTACTCTCATGGACCTTCAACTGTCTAGACGCGTAGGCTATCACCTTCCCTCGTTGCATCAACACGCAACCTAACCCTTGATGCGAGGCATCAGCACAAACAACAAAATCCTCATCACCATCGGGTAAAGTAAGGATTGGAGCTTGCGTGAGTCTCTTCTTCAATTCTTCAAAGGCTTCCTCCTGAAACTTTCCCCAATTGAATACTATCGTCTTTCGGGTCATACCGGTCAGCGGTGCGGCTATCTTGGAGAAACCTTCGATGAATCTCCTATAGTAGCCAGCTAACCCTAGGAAGCTTCGTATATCAGTCGGATTCTGCGGAGTCTTCCAATTCGTTATCGCTTCAATCTTAGCTGGGTCCACGGTAATCCCCTCCGGATTAACCACATGACCTAAAAATTGCACTTCTCTTAACCAGAACGCGCACTTCGAAAACTTGGCGTACAACCTTTCTTTCTTCAGAACTTCCAATACCTCTCTCAGATGCTCGGCATGGTCAGACTCACTCTTTGAATAAATCAATATATCATCGATGAAGACGATAACCGACTTATCCAACATCGGTCGACACACCCTATTCATCATGTCCATAAATGCTGCAGGAGCATTTGTTAGACCGAATGACATTACAAGGAACTCGTAGTGTCCATACCGCGTTCGGAACGCTGTTTTAGGGATGTCTACCTCTTTCACCTTCAGCTGATGGTAGCCTGATCTGAGATCTATTCGTGAGAACCAACTCGAACCTTGCAGTTGGTCAAACAGATCGTCAATCCTAGGCAAGGGGTATCTATTCTTTACCGTAAGCTTATTCAACTCACGATAGTCTATGCACATTCTCATACTTCCATCCTTTTTCTTCACAAACAAAACCGGTGCGCCCCACGGAGAAACACTCGGTCTGATAAAACCCTTGTCGAGGAGTTCTTGCAGTTGGGACATTAATTCCTTCATCTCGGACGGTGCTAGACGGTAAGGCGCTTTCGCGACGGGCTGGGCTCCTGGTATTAAATCTATCTGAAATTCTATTTCTCGCTCCGGTGGCAAACCCGGAAGATCCTCAGGGAATACTTCTGGGTAGTCGCGCACAATAGGAACATCTTTCATTTCTTTCGTCTCGGCCGTAGCGTTGACAACATACGCCAGGTAGGCACCGCACCCTCGCCTTAACAAACCCTCGGCTTTTATCATCGAAATGACATTAAGTCCATAACTCTCCTTATCACCATAAACCGTCACCGCACTACCATCCAATGACTTTAACCTTATCATCTTACTTTTACATACTATCTGAGCCTCAAACTCAGACAACCAATCCATACCCAAGACTACATCGAACCCTCCTAAGGCCATAACATACAAAGTAACAGGGAACTCATGTCCCTCTAACTCTATCTTACAATTCTTAACCATTTTTGTTATTTTCACTGAAGTGTCACTTGCGGTTTCTACTACAAAAGTTTCAGACACTCGGCGGCCTTTCATTTTAGCTAGTTTACTAAACGTCGTAGCTACAAAACTTCTATTCGCACCAGAATCAAATAATACAGAAGCGGAAACATCGTTCACTAGAAACGTACCTGTGACGACATCCGGAATCTGCCTGGCTTGTTCCTGGGTCAGCATGTAGGCTCTAGTTCTGGGCCTAGCTTGATCGGCATCCTTTTTTCCACTACCTCCAGCTACACCTTCAGTGCACTCCCTTGACATATGGCCTGTCTTGCCACATTTGTAACATGCTGGCTTCGCACTGCACTCATTGGCATAATGCCCTACCTTCCCGCACTTATAACAGGCATTCGACCCCATTCTGCATTCTCCACCATGAGCCTTTCCACATTTGAGACAAACATTAGAACTTTTACCCCACTTGCACTCACCACCATGCCTCTTTCCGCAGGTCTTACACGATCTCTTCTCCCACACTTTCTGTTTCTTATCCTTGGAGTTCCATAACTGAGTACCGGGTCGTTTAGCAGGAGTGACCCCTTTCTTCTCTTTCTCATCGTCCCTTTCCACCCTATCATCCGCGGCCAAGTCAGCATTGACCATTTCCGCGAGTCCAACAGCCGAATCAAAAGTAGCAGGTTGAATCGCCCTGACTAACATGCGGACCTTTTGTGGCAACCCCCTCACATAACATTTGATCCTCTTGACCTCAGTGTCAACCATGTCAGGCACCAACCTAGATAGTCGGTTGAACTCCGTGGTATACTCACGATGCGTCATCATACCGGCTTTTAAATTCTGGAACTTCATCTCCGTTCTTTCAACCTCGGCATCTGCACAGAACTTCTTCATTACCAACTCTTTCAAATCTTCCCACCTCATCGCTCTGATCTCATCCTTAGTCTTTCTCTGCTCCACACTTTCCCACCAATACATAGCTTCCTCCTCAAATGACTGTGTAGCATAACCCACAGCTTGGTCGGGACGGCATTCGCTAATGCGGATAATCTTGTCCATAGCGGTTACCCATTGAAGAGTAGCGATTGCGTCTCCTAAACCAGTCAGCTTAGGCGGGTCGCAACCTTTGAAGGACTTGTAGTTGCAACCGCCTCGGTCCCTCCTTCTGTCATCGACTTTCGCAGACCTTTCCTCGCTTGATTCACCCTTCTCCCCCTCATCATCATTCCTACTATGACCACCTGCCCCGTCCACAGTTCTTTCACGGCTTCCAGCAGGGCCTCCCGGAGTAATATTCTTTACAGCAGCGGCTACAGCTTGGACGATAGCTGCTTGAATGGCGGGATCCAGTTGAACCCCTTCGTTGTTGATCGGACCTCCTCCAGCTGCACTACCCTCCTCCCTGGTGTTGGAAGCTGTCTCAACCGAAGGTTGCTGGATACGACGAGGCCTGCCGCGTCGTCCAGCACGACCTCCAGCTCCAGCAATGTTACCAACTCCAGCCATCGTATTCTAAAAGGGAAAACACAAACATCGTCACTCAAGGAACCGTTTAGTACAAGGATGGTAAGGCTAACAGATAATAACAGTGGCCAGTTGTGATTAGCTGATCACGTTACTTTCCGTGTCCTATACACTTCCTTTTATGAGTCTATTTGTGCTGGTTCTACTTAAGCAGTTAGTCAATTCAAACAATCAATTATTCCTATCCGTACCATTCTCATATCTTTTCTTTCTCATTAACATATATCATTTAATCATACCTTTCACCTTTACTGATCTTGCTTGAGCGACACATGGCATTCTTGAACTGGCATCTTCTTTCTTTTTTTACTTAAATCCCATTCTCTGTTCAAGTCTAAGCATGTAGGATGCTTAAATCTCTCGAACTTTGCTCTGATACCAACTTGTAAGGCCCCGATCACCGGTAACCCTACTTTCGTGTTGGATTTACTCATAAATACAGTTCTAAATATCAGAGTTAATTAAAAACTTTACGCGGAATATAAAACTTTCATAAAACATTACATGTCAATTCATAATCATGTCTTAAAACATTCCTCTTGTCTTTCAAAATCAAAACATAACTTATAAAACATATCAGATCTTCAGATGCCAGGCTTTAGTCTTCTGTCATGTGTCCTCCACTCAAGCCAGCTGTCTCATCCTACTCACCTGCGTGCATACTAAAAGTCAGCTACGCTGAGTGAGTTCTATTTAATCATACAATACCATACAATACCTTATTACATACATACGTACTTAACCTCATAACTTTCTTTCATACACACATAAGTACTCATACCTTCATTCTTACTTACATACTTTCCTTCTTACTTACATACTTTCTTTACATTCATAATCATACGTTTTTAAAGCCTTTCGCCCTATAACCTCACAGATATTATAAGGGTCTGGTCCCTAACATCACAGATATTATAAGGGTCTGGTCCCTAACATCACAGATATTATGAGGGTCTGGTCCCTATCCTCACAGATATTGTAAGGGTCTGGTCCCTAACATCACAGATATTATAAGGGTCTGGTCCCTAACATCACAGATATTATAAGGGTCTGGTCCCTTGTTTTCGAATATTAGTAGGGTTCGATTCCCTCTTCGTTACCATACAATCATACATCATACCTCGAGTATTATTAGGGCTCGGTACCCTTTTCGTAACCATACAACCATACAACCGTCATTTCCTTCTTTTATTAACTTTATTACGTTCATACACATAAACATACATATCATACTTGCCATATTTATAACGTTACAACCTGACAGTACGTGCAATATCCGAAGATCGTTCACGAACCATTAAGCAATCATTCATACATATCACATATATCACATATGGCTTTATAACGTTACAACCTGACAGTACGTGCAATATCCGCAGATCGTTCACGAACCATCAAGCAATCATTCATACATATCACATATATCACCTATGGCATACACTTATCACTTAGGATAAATGTATTAACAACACATCAAGTATGCACACAGCCCCGAAAACATAACAAGGAATGGGGCTAGAAACTCACCTGGATCCTGTTACGCTCGCCGTTGATCGTAATTCCTTTCTTTAACTGGGCTCGGCTAACTGTATAATATTTACACATATCAATTAACTACTACTACTCGTTTTGTATTTCTATCTATATATGACCCACAACGAACGGGGGTCCGGGGGCAGCGCCCCTGGCAGCGGGGTTCTAGGGGCGGCAGCCCCTAGCGGGGTCCAAGGGGCAGAGCCCCTAGCTGGGTTAAGCTGCCAGGTCAGCTTGGAAAAATTTTATTTTCGATAACTGCCTTAACACATTTTCCATTAGGTTTTTAATTTATTTTATAAACGAACTTCACTTCAGGCGAAGTTAAACCTCGGGCGAACTTGGCTTCAGGCGAAGTTAAACCTTGGGCGAACTTGGCTTCAGGCGAAGTTAAACCTTAGGCGAACTTGGCTTCAGGCGAAGTTAAACCTTAGGCGAACTTGGCTTCAGGCGAAGTTAAACCTTAGGCGAACTTGGCTTCAGGCGAAGTTAAACCTTAGGCGAACTTGGCTTCAGGCGAAGTTAAACCTTAGGCGAACTTGGCTTCAGGCGAAGTTAATCCTTAGGCGAACTTGGCTTCAGGCGAAGTTAAACCTTAGGCGAACTTGGCTTCAGGCGAAGTTA
Source organism: Bidens hawaiensis (assembly GCF_021521415.1). Classification (NCBI taxonomy): domain Eukaryota; kingdom Viridiplantae; phylum Streptophyta; class Magnoliopsida; order Asterales; family Asteraceae; genus Bidens; species Bidens hawaiensis. The sequence goes on along the minus strand of NW_027498793.1, from coordinate 8,075 downwards.
ATCCTTAGGCGAACTTGGCTTCAGGCGAAGTTAAACCTTAGGCGAACTTGGCTTCAGGCGAAGTTAATCCTTAGGCGAACTTACGCTTGAAGGCGAAGTTACGCTTGAAGGCGAAGTTCATCAGGCGAACTTAATCTTGCAGGCGAAGTTATCGCGCTGCAGATCTGTTTGCCCATAACTCCTTCGTTTCTTAGCCAAATAACTCGATTTTGGTACCCACGGAATTGTATGATCGGCGCCTACAAATCCCAACCATCAAATCGGCCTAAAATCGACGTTTTAGGGGAGGGGGTCCGATTTGGGCAGTTTGGGTTTCGGGTCCGGTTAACCCATCCAATCCTAACCATTTTCAGAAATATTAGCTTTGTTGGATTGTTCTTACCTTACCAACTCAGATCTATCAACAAAATCTCGGGTTTCGGCTTCGAATCTTGATCGGTTAGTATGTGTGTGTTTTGAGGAGTGTGTGGAGTGTGTGTGTAGTTTGGTGAGAAATGAGATATTTTGGGATTTTGGGGGTATTTATATCCCTGAAATCCCATTCTCATTTATCCTATCTCAATTAATCCAAGTCCATGACCCGCTCCTACTCGATATTAATAATTAAAAACGCGAAATCACTATCATAACTTTGTTTATTCAACACTATAAATTTTAGGATGTTACAATTAAGGTGTTACTAGGGCTGTCACTTTTACCCGAAACCTAACCCGAGAAAACACGTACACGAACCCGAACTAACCCGATCCAAAAAACAAGAACCCGAGAAAAGACTAACCCGAACCCGAACTGAAGTAATTCGGGTTGGTTCTCGGGTTTGATTTATATGTTTCGGGTCAACCCGATAAACTTTTGGTTTTGAAATTATATATATTTTTAGGTATAACAGGCTTAGTCTTAGTCACTAACGTTATCAGAATATGGTCATAATCGATTGTTGTCATTACAACTATTATAGATCGGTTGTTTATTGTTATTTATGTTTTTCGTTTATTACTAATAGCAACCGTAATCGAATAACCAAATCATGCCCGATTGAAGACGATTATAGTTTGAGTTAGTACTCTTCTTTTGGATTGTTTTATCAAGTTATGTTGGTTTATTAGTTGATTATTTGCTTATGACCAAAGAATAATACTCCCCCCGTCCCTCTACATGTGTCATAGTTTGAAAAACACAAAGTTTAAGAAAGTTTGAATGATTGTACTTTTTGATTAACAAATGACTATAACGCCCTTAATATATATAAAAAGACAAAATTTAAGAAAGTTTGAATCATTGATTTGTGTACGGGTAAACTTGGAAATTAGTTAATAAATTTTGAAAGTGGACATTTGTAATGGGACAAACTAAAAAGGAAATGTGGACACTTTCAAAGGGACGGAGGGAATATGTTATTTTAGTTTTAGCATTATAGTTTTTAAATTTGTTTGTTTTTTCCGAACCCGAAAAACCCGTGAGAGATTCGGTTTGGGTCTCGGGTCAAGATTTAAAACTTTGAAACCCGAAGAAAACACGTACACGAACCCGAACTAACCTGAAAATACAAAAATCCGGATAGAAAAAGGCACTACAGTTCAAGTCACGAGTGATTTTACTAACGGATATAAATTATTGGGAAATTGGGTAAATTTAACACTGATGCTAGATGGATTGATGTGAGGCCCCGTTACCGGTAGCCCTACTTTGGTGTTGGATTTACTTATAAACGCAGTTCTAAAATCAGAGTTAATTAAAAACTTTCGCGGAATAATAAAATAGTCAACCATTCGATACAATCATCCATCATTTGTCTTTTTAAAACATAACATAAAACATAGTGTCAAAACATCACGACCAATCTTCAGATGCCAACCTCTTCAGTATGCCATGTGTCTCACTCAAGCCAGCTGCCTCAGTCGATTAGCCTGCATGCATACTAAAAGTCAGCTACGTTGAGTGAGTTCTAGTTAATCAGGCAACGTATGATTCATTCTAATATCTACATATGCACCCAAAGGTACATACCTTCCTATTATCTTACATACTTACATACTTACGTACTTTCATTCTTTCTTTCATATTAACATACATACTTTTATTCATACACATACATTTTAAAGAGCCTTCCGCCCTATAACCTTCGCCGACATTATTAGGGTCAGTTCCCTCGTTCTATCTATACCTTTCGTACCTTTCTATACATTCATAATTAAAACATTCATACGTCCAACCATCATCTATACATCATATATATGTCAATCATATCTTTATACTATCCCTTGACGGCACATGCAATATCCAAAGATCGTTCATGCATCGTCAAGCATTCATTTATACATAAATCATATAAGGCATACACTTACCACTTAAGGTAAGTGTATTAACTAATCACATCGAGTATGCATACAGCCCCAAAAACATAGCAAGGAAATGGGGCTAGAAACTCACCTGAATGCGGTTACGTTCACCGTTTATAGTGATTCCCTTCTTGAGCTGTGCACGGCTAACTGTATAATATGTACATGTATCAATTAACTATTGCTACTCATATCGTATTTCTATCTTTATATAACCCACAACGAACGGGGGTCCGGGGGCAGCTCCCCTGGCAGCGGGGTTCTAGGGGCGGCAGCCCCTAGCGCGGTCCAAGGGGCAGAGCCCCTGGATGGGGTTAAGCTGCCAGGTCATCTTGGAAAAATTTTATTTTCATTAACCGTCTTAACGCATTTTCCATTAACAGTTTGAATCGTTTTCTAAGCTGGGCTTATTTGCAAGGCCTAAGTTAATGGGCCAGTTTGCTTTATATTAGTTATGGGCTTAACTTCATGTGGACTTAGCTGGTTCAGGCCCAACTGTCCATTATGGCCCAACTAGATTCAGCCCAGAACCCAATCAGTGAACTGGCCGAGAACACCTTGGCAGAGAACTCGTGGCCGAGAACACAATGTTGACCGAGAACTATGGTTTGACCGAAAACACATGTTTGGACGAGAACCCTCATGGCCGAGAACTCGTTGGCCGAGAACTCTCCTTGGCCGAGAACTTGGTCACCGAGAACTCTTGGTGATTGCATGTTTGACCAAGAACCATACTGTTGACCAAGAATTCTCCCATTTGGCCGAAATCCCAGGTCTGATGATCCCAGTTCATATTTTCTTATCCACAAATCATTTTTACTCATCACTGTTAACCGTTTTATGTCTTATAACAAGAATTTCAACTACCCTTTAACTATTTTACACCCACCACTATGCCAATATCTAGATCTAATTCGTTTTAGGCATAAAGTTTGGACCTTTATAAGTTTAAAACGTTCTAGGCTAGATCTAGAGTTTCCTTTATGAACCGTTTATATCTATGAGTGAAGTTCATCCATTTTAATCATCAAGTTTGTATTTTTATGAAACATCTAGACCCGATCTACTCTAGGATCAAGTTTCATGGCAAAATGTTCATAAAAATGTGACCTTTAAGCTTAAAACGTACCTTTAGACGTTAGTAGAGTCACGACTAGCTTGATACACGACCTTGGACTCGTTAGCTTACTTGTATGATCGAAGATCTATGATTACTATGATCGGTTTATGGTTTGGATAATGGGTGGCGGCTAAGGAAGGTATTTATGGCTTAAGTGTTTGTTTTAAGGTGTAGAGAGAATAAGATGGATAATATGGATGGAAATGGAAAGATTTAAGGTTTAAGGGGTATTTATACTCCCTTAAGCCCATGGACCTAAGGCCTATCTTTCCCTTTTAGTCCATGTTCAACTCCTCTAATTATCCTACTTATCTATCTATCATTATTATTTATAATCTACTAACTCGGGCAAATTCTCGTCCGTTAAAACATATAATATATTAAAATATTATTATTGAAGTTTTGGGATGTTACAAGTCTTCTCTCCTTAAATAGGTTTCGTCCCCGAAACCTAACTAAACAAATTCGGGTAAAACTTGCGCATCTCATCCTCAGCTTCCCAAGTCGCATCCGATCCCTTGCGGTGCTTCCATATCACCTTTACCAAGGGTATAACCTTATGACGAAGCTGCTTTTCCTTGCGATCAAAAATCTCTATGGGTTTCTCAATCTAGTTCAGCTGCTCATCAACCTCAATGTCCATCAATGGCACGTGAGACGTGTCATCAGCTAGACATTTTCTCAAGTGAGAAACATGGAAGGTTGAATGAATTCCCTCTAATTCATTAGGTAAATCCAGCTTATAAGCTACTTCTCCTACACGATCCACGATCTTAAATGGTCCAATGTATCTCGAACTCAATTTTCCTCTCTTTCTAAAGCGAATGATCCCTTTCCAAGGCGAGACCTTGAGCATCACATTGTCGCCAACGTTAAACTCAATTGGTCGTCGCCGCTTATCAGCATACGACTTCTGCCTGTCTTGAGCAGCTTTCGTTCTAGCCTTAATCTGATCGAACTTTGAAGAAGTTTCTTGAACAACTTCTAGGCTTCCCATATCTTTCTGACCAATCTCTCCCCAACACACCGGGGTTCTACATCGTCTACTATAGAGCATTTCGAACGACGGCATACCAATACTTGAATGGTAGCTGTTGTTATAGGAGAACTCTGCCAGATGCAGATGATCATCCCAACTTCTTGTAAGGCCCCGTTACCGGTAACCCTACTTTAACATTGGATTTACTCATAAACGCAGTTCTAAATATCAGAGTTAACAAAAACTTTCGCGGAATAATAAAAACTTCATCCATAACATTTTACATAACCATCAAGTCATGTCTTATAAAACATTTGTAGTCAATTAAAACAAAACATAGTCATTAAAACATCACAACATTTCTTCGAGATGCCAGTATCTTCGATTTCCATGCCATGTGTCTTCAGTCACGCGAGCTGCCTCAACCTATTTGTCTACGTGCATACTAAAAGTCAGCTATGCTGAGTGAGTTCTAGTTAATCACATAACTTACTTTTCATACACATATATGTGCCCGAAGGTACGCATTACAACATATCAAGATCAGCATTCGTCCATACACATTCATATCTAACCATACATTATAAAGGGCGTTTCACCCTACATACCTCGGATATTTTTAGGGTCGGTACCCTCCATCCTCTGATATTATTAGGGTCCGGTCACCCTTCATCCTCGGATATTATTAGGGTCCGGTCACCCTTCATCCTCGGATATTGTTAGGGTCCGGTACCCTTCATCCTCGGGTATTATTAGGGTCCGGTACCCTTTCTTTCATAGCTTCACACTATACCTGTCCTTAAATAATTTTCCTGACAATACGTGCAATCTCCAAAGAGCGTTCACGTACCATTAACTTATCATACGTACATTATGCATACATCATAAATATTCATACATGCAGCTTATCTTACATCATACATAGCAATCACGTCTTTAGCTACCACCTGACGGTACATGCAATATCCGAAGATCGTTCACGCACCGTCAAGCAATCATCATACATACATCATACAAGGCAGAAAATACGTGCAATCTACGAAGAGCGTTCACGTACCATTAACGTATCATACGTACATTATGCATACATCATAAATATTCATACATGCATCTTATCTTACATCATACATAGCAATCACGTCTTTAGTTACCACCTGACGGTACATGCAACATCCGAAGATCGTTCACGCACCGTCAAGCAATCATCATACATACATACATCATACAAGACATACACTTACCAATTAAGGTAAGTGTATTAACTATCACATCGAGTATGCACACAGCCCCGAAAACATAACAAGGTAGTGGGGCTAGAAACTCACCTCAATGCGGCTGCGTTCACCGTTTACGGTTATTCCCTTCTTGTGCTGTGCCCGACTAACTGTATAATAATTATACGTTTCAGTAAACTATCACTACACATATCGCCTTTCTAGTTTAATTATTACCCTCAACGAACGGGGTCCGGGGGCAGCACCCCTGGCAGCGGGGTTCTAGGAGCGGCAGCCCCTAGTGGGGTCCAAGGGGCAGAGCCCCTGGCTGGGGTTAAGCTGCCAGGTCAGCTTGGAAAAATTTTATTTTCATTAACTGCCTTAACACATTTTCCATTAGGGTTTTGAATCCTTAAATAATTTGCTACTTAAAGTCCAAGGGCTTCTTTGTAATTAAATCGTTCTTTTCTATGTCCAGGGACTGTTATTGTCATTCAGTTAAACTTCTAATTCGTTATTGGTTCATAGCGAATTGGATTATCCTAGCGAACTGGTTCTTATAACGAATTGAACCCTTAACGAACTGGACTACTTAACGAATCAGTCCATAAAGCGAATTGGACCTGCTAATTCGTTATTTCTTTTAACGAACTAATCATAACGAATCAAGGGTAATTCGTTACCCTTTTCCCTTAACGAATCAGAGACGAATCATAGACGAACTAGAGCTAGTTCGCTGTGCTCCCTTAAGCGAATCAACTAACGAATCACCTTCAATTCGTTAAGTCCCCATAGCGAACTAGGGTTAGGTCAGGGAATGTCAGAACATTCCCTGACATTCGTTATCCTCGTACCACTATTCCGGCGCCGCCTTTCCGGCGCCGCCTTTGTCGGAAAGCCGCCGGAAAACCGTGAACACGTCGGAAAAACGAGTTTTAACTCGTTTTTCACCGTTTTTCGTCCCGTTCGATCCAGATCTGAGCTAGGGTGACCCCTAAGCTCATCATAGGTTCGGTTTATACCCGATTCCACCCGGATCTCGTGACTTAAACGGTTTAACGGTGTCGGCTCGTCGTTTAGTGACCATAACTAACGGATTTAAGCTCATACAACAAAATACTATCATACCTTGGGTCGGGATTCGATTCTTCTTCTATATTTCGGCTAGAGAGAGGCTAGAGAGAGAGAGAGCTTAAGTGTGTGTGTTTGAGAGGTGTAAGGGATATGTGTAAATGAATTAAATGGAGGATTAAGGGTATATATATTTTTGATCATGGGCTTAAGCCCATGGTCTTTCCTTCATTCCTCCATAACCCAAGTCCATAACCCATATCCATTTACCCAACACAAGTCCATCTCGTATTCTATTCAACTAAACCGATAACGACCCGCTATAAAATAAACGAACTTTATTTTATTAATATAACCGAAAGTAGGATGTTACAAGTTAGAGGTTTCGTCCCCGAAACCTAACTATTACATAAACAGATTCGGATAAAACTTGCGCATCTCATCCTCAGCTTCCCATGTAGCGTCTGATCCCTTGCGATGCTTCCATATCACTTTCACTAGGGGTATAACCTTGTGACGAAGTTGCTTCTCTTTGCGATCTACAATCCCTATCGGTTGCTCGATGTAGTTCAGCTGTTCATCAACCTCAATGTCCATCAATGGCACGTGCGATGTGTCATCAGCTAGACACTTCCTTAGATGAGAAACATGGAAGGTTGAGTGAATTCCTTCTAACTTTTCAGGCAATTCCAGTTTATAAGCCACTTCACCCACACGATCTATAATCTTAAACGGTCCAACGTACCTCGGACTCAACTTTCCTCTCTTCCTGAAGCGAATGATTCCTTTCCAAGGCGAGACCTTGAGCATCACACTGTCACCAACGTTAAACTCAATCGGTCGTCGACGCTTATCAGCATACGACTTCTGTCTATCTTGAGCAGCTTTCATCCTTGCCTTAATCTGATCGAACTTTGAAGAATTTTCTTGCACAACTTCTAAACTTCCTATCTCTTTCTGACCAATCTCCCCCCAACATACCGGGGTTCTACATCGTCTACCGTAAAGCATCTCGAACGGTAGCATACCAATACTTGAATGATAACTGTTGTTGTAGGAGAATTCTGCTAGATGCAGATGATCGTCCCAACTCCCTCCAAAGTCCAAAACACAAGCACGTAGCATATCCTCAAGGGTTTGGATCGTCCTTTCAGACTGCCCATCTGTTTGAGGATGATACGCCGTACTGATGTTCAATCTTGTTCCCATAGCTTCATGGAACTTCTTCCAAAACCTCGAAGTAAAACGAGTATCTCTATCAGACACGATCGATAACGACACTCCATGCTTAGATACAACCTCTTTAATGAACAAGCTTGCCAACGTTTCTGACGAGATAGCCTCTCGTATAG